>NC_134404.1:15275899-15575899 GCF_038048845.1 Mixophyes fleayi | reverse complement strand
TCCTTCACAGATACACCTCTACAGAACTGAACTTACCCCCTCACTACATATCTACAACACTGCATGTACCTCCCCTCACACTAGATCTCTATAGCACTGCATGTACCCCATCTTCACACTACACCTCTACAGCACTGCACATACCCCCTAACACTACAGCACTGTACTGCACCCCTCTCACTGCACATCTATAGCATTTCACAACACCTCACAGAATTCTAACAGTCTATGTACCCCATTGCATCACTTAATAATACCAAAGTACCAGTCCATAACCTTGATCCTTAAACCTACCCAAGAGACATGAACTTCAACTAGTATCCCTCTCCCACACATGAGAACTGTACCCCTAAGTATACACCGCTCAGTTAATTTTCTACAATGCATCTCAAGCCCCCCTCCCACACTGCATATCTCATTTCACTGTATCCCTCCCACACTTAATCACATGCACCCCTCATACATTGCACTCTCATTTCACTGCTCCACCTCTGCACCCATCACACTACATTCCTCATAAACTTCTCTGCACACCTCGCTCACTTCTCTGCTCTTTTACCCACTTCCAGGTTCGCTATCAGGGGGGATACGGCCAGTACAGCTGTATGGGGCCCGGACAGACAGGAGTTTCTATCCGGGCACCCTGAACTGTCCGGGCCCCTTATTCTGACCAATCTGCCCCTCGCGATGCTGCAGCTGCAAGACACCGTTAGACTTGCAGTGTGCAGCACAGTGATGTCATCACTGTGGGTCACTCTCCCATTCTATCAGTGACCAGGAGCTGTAGCATCTCTTCAAGAACAAGGTAAGTTTATTGAGCAATAATTATGATGGAGGGGTGTTTATTTTTTGTGATGAGATGGTGAGGAGGGGAGTGGAATATTTACTGTAATGGGATGGTGAGGGGGGAGCGGAGCATTTGCTGTGATGGAATGATGAGAGGGCATTTACTATGATAGGGAGGGAGCAGAGAATGTACTGTGCAGAAGGAGGGGGCACATATACGGTGCAGAGGGACGGGGGGAGCCTACCACATTAATTAGAACTGGGCCCCACAGATTCTGATGGCAGCCCTGTCTAGAGGACACATTCTGATTTTTAGACTACAGAGAAGCTACAGTAAAAGTGCTTGGTAATCTGCCAGTACAGCAATATGTGTGTGAGAGATCGGCAGTACTGTCAGAGATCGTGCAGTAATGATTTTAGTGTAATCTTTTGGCAGGATTCTCACATCCTGTTCAATGCAGCACATCAGGAGTTCTTTAGAATGAAATATAAAACTCACTGAAACATAGATTGTTTTTTTTTTTTTTTTTTTTATTATTCACCTCCCTTGCATTTTTAAAGGATTTGTGCACTTATTCCAGGCACTGTGGTGATAGCACACGGCCTGTGGGGAGCATAAAGTGCTGTAGTGACACAACCAATCAGAGACTGCCATCCTGCTTACTGTCACTGCTGACAGTGAGAGCAAGCAGCACGATCAGTGCTCGGGTCAACACTCTGCCTTCCCCACATACTTCTTGATTCGATCTGCCCTTCTACCTGCGCCCTGTACTTTCCCTGTCTCCCTCCTGTCCCGGGTCCCCAGCCAGCACCTATGAGCAGGATTGGGGCCACCACTGGCTCCCTGCTCTCCTGAGACTCCAGCATAAGCCTAGGTTGAAAAACCCTCCCAGCAAGCCAGAGCCGGTGCCACCATTGTCAGTGTTGCTGCTTTCCACATTTGGCATCTAGCAGCATGGATTCTGAGCAGAGATTGTGCATGCTCTATTCTTCCCACTGCCTGGAACTGTGGAACCCTGTCACCTTACAACTCAACAGTATTATTAATAATAATTCCAAGTCTAGTTTATTTTACAATAATCAGGGGAGTTGATTAAAATGCCAAAGTACAATATTATGTCAGTCAATAGCAATTATATTTTATCTATAAATAAATCTATGTAAAGTTTAATTTTGTTGCTAAATATCCCATCAAAAATATCAATGTAACACTGCTTATAAGTAATGAAACTTATTTCATTAAAATGTAATCTTGGTAACTCAGTTATCTGGAGATAAGTGTCAAAATATTATGCAAATCATATAGCAAGCAGTTCTATATTTAATTTTAACCCAATATTACTAACGTCTCCTGTCTCATACAGAGTAAACAAATGAGAAGTAAAGTGCTAGTTGGTTATGAAGAGTCTCTGACAAAAGTATACAACTCTGAAAAAGAAAAGATGGGTTCCGCAGCTGTCATTTTTTTAATTGATTGTAACTTGGATTTTGACGTTCTTCAGTTTATTTCTCAATACATTTACAGTGAGAGCATTTATTTGGTGGTAGAAGAGTAATCTCCAACCGTGGACATTATCATGATCAGTCTGGGAACAGTGAGGATAATTTCTCTTATTTTTTGTGTGCCTCTTAATTTCAAGAGTGAAGTTGAGTTTATAGCTCAAGCTAATATGTATTTTGAATATATTGTTACTGCAATCACAACTGTGGAGATCTGCAGCCTGTGGTGGGGGGGGGGGGGGGGCATGGTGTTCTGTGTATTCTACTGCACAACGATCACAACTACAGCAATAGATTATTCCTGAGACAAAAGACGAACATTGCCAGACTGGTTCCATGGCTGCTTCTGATGTCAATGAGGGTGTATTTTCTATCCAGTGTGCCATGTGTTTGGTTCTTGTACTCTGACATGAATTCTACCCAAGTCATTATGGGTTCTTGTGAGAGGGTGCCTCTCGGAGCCTGAGAAGAGGATGCAGAAAAGCAGAGAAGACTTACCTGACTGGCGATCCAGCACAAGTAATTCCTTTTTTTCTGTTTCAGGTCCTGGCGACAGCGAATCAGAAATGCTTTTCTGCCAGCACGGTGAGCCGCTGGTGAGAGGATAGAAGACACCTGAGAGAAGACAGAAGACACCAAGAGGAAAGAGAAGACTGAAGGAAAGACACAGGAGGACAAAGAGAACAGGAAAAAGAGAAGCACCAAAGTGGAGAAGAGGTGATACCAGCTGGAGGGTCCAGAAGAGACGAAGATACCGAGAAGAATGTCAGTTTCCTGCACAGATCTGGTAAGTATGACTTCCATATTCTGCTTCCTGTAGCCCTACTTGGCAGAAGCGGCACAAGGCCTGAGGCACATATCCAGCACTAGGCCCATGCAGCACTAGTGGGCACAAGGCCCTGGGTTATTAAGTGTGCTTAGAGTCTATTGTATTTCTCTGTAGGTGCATTTGTTCTATTTCAGGCTTAGCCAATAGCCCCAATTAAAATAAGACCTAGCTTGTGACCCTAGTTAATTGCAGGACTAGCCTGTGAAAGCATTTCATTTCAAAATTAGCCTGTGACAGCATTTTTTTGAGGGATTAGCCTGTACCTCCATTTGAAGTACAGGATTAGCCTGTGGTCACAGCTAGGAGTTACTCTGCCATTTGAGACTGCGCACAGTCTGTAGTCATGGCACTGTATTCAGGTGACCACTATGTGGTGGTCCTTTTTACTGTACTTTATTGTATTGTAATCTTTTGTTGCATTTTCCCTTCCAGGTTCCAGAAGTCAGGCCGTCATTAAAGGTAGCCTTTTGGTATCCATATTTACTCTATATCTCCATTTGGTGATCTGTGTTTGTGAACTGTGGAGGTTGGTTTAGGGCAGTACACGACACCTAGTGCTAGGAGTTTATAGTTGCGCAGCATCTGGTCACATAGTTTTGTTGTTTTTGTAGCTAGCACTAGTGTGGGAAATACATATTAGTTCAAAAGACAACATTGTGGATGGGCTGTCTTGTGTCTCCCCATTTTCTAGACACTGATCCCGGAAGTGCAGGTGAACATCAAGAGGAAGCAGCGATTATTCGATGAGTATCATCTTTTCATTTGGTCTCCCTCCCTTGGTGGAGGCCCTCACCAGTACATCGGTGAGTCAGATGTTTAGGCGGGATATTTCCCTGTCCCAAATATCCGAAGTCTAGTGTACAGGTGCTGAAAAAATTGAGGTGATGGCAGTAAGTAGTAGTAGAGTGCAGGGTCTCTACTTCTGGCCATCACCTCATACAACCCCTTCCTTCCACTTTGTGCACATAGCCTTCAGTAATTAGGTGTGTTTTTATTTTAGACTGATGCGGTGTGGGGTGCCGTGCTGTGGAGTCCGTACCAACAGTAGGTGGACCAGTCATGATGAAGCTAAGAAGTTTGTGTACGTCTGTACGTACCCCACAGGCGCTACATAATAATGACGGAAATATAACTTTGGAAATAAATAATATTAATTTGATAATTATCCACTTTGGAGGATCCTTCATACCATTTATTATATTTTGTGTTGCCATTTATCTTCTGATTGTATCACTGCTGAAACACAACAGAAATATGAGCAGCAAAGATTCAGGTTTCACAAAACCTCAGCTTGTTGCCTACATAAGGGCTCTTATATATATATATGGGCTCTTTTCTGCTTTCTATGGCGTTTTTTTGTTATAGCTTCTAACTTGATTTATTTAACTTTTCATTTGCAGTATCAATACCTATAATATTATATTTGTAAACATGTTCTAAGTACAGCTCAGGATACACTTCAGGCAGATTGATAGTTTTGTCAGGTCATTCCACATAAATGTTTGTTGAAATAAACTTAAAAAACTGTGTTTTTCTGTATTTGGTTGACTGATATTGGCTTATTTTAATGTCTCCAGGTTGCCAGCAATATACAGCCTTCCAAAATAAGCGAAGAACAAATCTCCAAAAGTGGGGTCCTTAAGATATTTTGTATATCTACTCATTTCTGGTTCAAACTGTCATTAAAAAAGTCTTTAAAGAAGTCTTTAAAAAAATTGTTCTGAGTAGAAAGTTGTTTTTTATAGCTGTTACATTTCTATTATTTTTATGTCAATTTTCAAATAAATTGCTGTTGGAAAATGATAGTTTAAAATGTATATATTTTTTTCAATTGTACTTGTAAAATAGTTTCATATAAATTAACTTTATATATACATTATATGGGAGTAGAACACGTAAAATTGGGTAACGGGGGCACTGATAGACAGAGGATATTGTCTCAAAGGGAATTTTTTTGGATCTATGAATTAAAAATCCTGGTCCCAGAGGGTTTAAATGTGGACATTGACTTTTGGTAGTATGTGATTACATTTTAAATGAAACTGCACTTTAAATTAAATGTATTTTAATTGATGTAATATATTTCTTTTACAAATTAAAGTAGTTTACTTTAGTTTTTAGTGTGTGTATCAAAAGAAAAACATACTTTTTCAGTAGAATAATGGCATGACTTATAGTAATCTTCATCTGAACGAGTAGTCATTTAATTTTCATTTAATAAACAATTACCAGTTGTTATGACAATGTATCCATTGGTAATTTAATTTATTTCCAGTGGCACATAATATATATGAAAAAAAAATATTCACTTGGTCAGTACTTTTTTTTTTACTCCTTTTAGTATAGTATAATAAAGTATTTATGAAATACTCCATGTCCAATAAAATATTTGTCTATAAAGAATCACTTTTGGCTCTTGAATTAATTATTTCTGCATTTTACTTTGAATTTGAATCTGTCTCCTGTCTATTATTATAATTTAATTTATTTTTAAGGTGCCACAAGAGGTTCTCAGTGCCGTACAATGAGGACAGCATACCACAGAATTACTGAAAGAACAAACAGCAATAAAAGAAGGAGTTGGGTTAATGGCTACAGTTTAGATAGCTATCAGATTAAACTGAGGAGTGCAGAGGAGGGAATGAGACAAAGCAGGGATCAAGCCAGTGCCCGAGATTGTAGATGTGAGAAGCAGGGCTAGAGGCACTGAAGCTTAACCTTAACCTGGGTTAAAAGTGAGTTTCAAGAGTTTGGAGTTAATAGTATGTTGCAAAAAATTATGAGGAAAGATGGTCCTACTCGTCAGATCACCTCTTATATCTTCACTTGACAGCTTTTGCTCACTTTCTCTAAATTCAACACTGTTGTCCATATATTTTTTTCAGCTGCAGCTCACTGTTGAGACAGAATTATTTGAATAATCAATCTGGGATACAAAATGGAGTCCAGCAGCCATGAATGTGCTTACATGATTCTGTTTCTCTATGAATTAGTTTTGCAACAGATGAATATATTTATGTCCTTCATGCTTCTTGGAATGTACTTTCATAAGGCCGCTGGTGGCTTGCACCAGTGATTGTTTAGAAACATTGATAAGAGAATTCATGTACCCATATATCAAAGACAGGGCCTCTTCTTGACATGTTGTGGTCAGGGAGGGACCTTCTTTAATGTCGATGTATATGCATTTAATAATTATCCGATCAGATCAGATTATGTATTATCTTTACCTTCTGATCTAATTAAACTAGTTGATTTGTGTACACGAGAGTTAATAAACTTGACTCTATTTCATTATTAAATCTTCTGGCTCCTTTATTGAAAACAGCTATGTCAGTTGGTGATTTTCACATGATCTATCAAGTATCATTTATGAGGGCCTAAAATCCTAAAGCACGAGGGTCTTAATACTGATGGGCATGATTCATTACTGATCTTATCTGCCAGTTTTTGAGGATCTTAAGAAAATCTTCTCTGAGCATGCCCAGAAAAGGGAGATAAGAAGGAAAATCCACTGTGTAAGTTAAGAATTTCTTAAGTTAAGATGAAAATCCTTCTTAACTGCACTTAAGAAGTTCTCCCAACGCTTGAGAAAAAAGGGTTGGAAAAGGGATTTGGCGGAGATCGTACTGACTTAAGAAGAGTAGGCGTTTACCTCCGGATATATAAGATAGATAAGAAGAAATGCTTAAAGATTTTCTTAACTTCTTTCATAAACTTAAGGAAGCTCTGGGTCATGCTTTAAGTCCAAAACAGCCATAGAAGCAGCGCTGAATAACACCACTAAACTGTTAAAAAAGCATCGTTCATTTAAAACACTCACAACTAAATATGCACAACATGCATCTTAATACACTTCACTCAAATTTATTTATTTTTTTATTTAATTTTATGCTAATATCAAACATTAATCAATGTACTATTTTTTAAAAACAACCATGGTGAATGCACAGTTGTAATAGATTGCAATGTACAGTGGTTGATGTGTAATATCTAATAGTTAGCCTATACATTTTTTGATATTTAAAAAAAATGGCTAATAATATTCTAGTATAAACGAAGATATAACAGCTTAATTTGTTACAGTTGTGCAAACTAAAACCATGCGTACTCTTCCATAAGCGACACATAGGAAATCCACGCAAACATGGGGAGGAAATATAAATTCCACAGATATAAGGCCGTTAGTGAGGATTTGAACTCAGGACCCCACTATTGAAAGCTGCATGATATAGACTAGAACGAAAAGTTGCGCATGAACTTCTCTCATAATTTTTTTTTCTTTTATCATTTTTATTAATGTCAACAATTATGCAATGAAATATTCCTTGGTAGAGGCACAGTTTAAATAATTTGCTATGGGAAATCATTGATGTATAATATAATAATATTTGGACTTTACTTTGTTTGTCATTTTTTGCCTTCTGCTTTTTTTGGCATTTACATTTTTTTTGCTTTTATCTGTGGATTTTTTCTGTTTGTTTTGATTCACTTTATTTGGAACAACTGCTTGTCTGTGTTTTAGCTCCACACAAATTTCAACATGCAATATAGGCATATTCCACAAAATGGGTCATTAATCGAACTCATGACCCCACTGATGAAAAGTGGATTGTCTAGCCGCTAGATTATACTTCATATTGCAACAAACATACCACACAACACAGACACTAGTGGCAACCTAAAGTGTTAATGAGCATAATTAAATGAACAATTGCACACACCTTCTTAGTAATAGACATGAAGGATCATGTTTTGTTTTATAAAAAGTTAAATAAGAAAGTCTATGCAAATGCATCTCAGAATAATTTGCAATTAGAAATAAACATAAACATATTTTAATCAATATACAGGTAAACAACAGATTTCCGTAACCAGCGTTGCATAGACCCAGCATCAGATCTCATCATCTGATACTACAGTGGGCCATACACCTTCATATACTTGTCTCATTACAATCCACTATAAAAGACTGCTTCATGCACATGAAGTTGGTTAGGACTCTATAATGGTGTCTTCTTGTTTGGTTTTGTATAGTGGGCTTTTATTTGCTTTAACAGTTATCTTTTCTCTTACTCTTTTATAGACACTTTCAATGTTTTTGTTTGTAAGATATTTTATGTTCCACAATAATGGTACATCTTGTTTTTCATATGTAATGTGTATTTTAAAGTGTGTGTTGTTTGCATTATAAATTTTAACCCACTTTTTTTTGGGGGGTGGGTTTTGTGAACCAATCTAATATCAATTAAGATAATTCTTATGTGTTTTGGCACTTCCCCATGTTGCATGTTTATCCAGCAGATCCCCAGCCCTCCTGAAACTGTGGAGGCCGGCCACTTCAGGTTCCAGACTGATTTGCAAGGTAAAATCTTTTTCTAATATGGTTTATATCACACTTTTATAATTCTCTAACATCCTAAAAATACAATTGTTGGGTGATGAAAGTAAAGGCCTGTTTCATTTTTCTAAACATATACAAATGCATGCAGCAGGCCATTTGGTCTTAAAAAAATATTTACCTTTGAAATCTGGCTGTAAGGGCTGCCTCTGCCCCTGCTGAGACTATCAGATGTGACTTTTATAGCCATAGCACTTAGAAAAATAATGATGAAGCATGATTGTAAGAGTTTAGGTTAAAATAGACCAAACTAAAGGCTTTCGTTGATGTACTACCAAGCCTTATCTGGGACATGCCTGCCTCATCTGAAAAATAATCAGTAATTAAGCAGTCCGTTTTAATCATATATCTGACTCACTATGTGAATATTCTATTTTGCCCAGGTAAAGTACATAAACTAAGTGTTGTTTGTTTATTGATTTTAAAGCACTGATTTGTCAATGTTTCTAAGGGAGATACCTTACATGCTTTCATTTTGAGGATAAGTGAGAAACAGACACCATTTTAGTAAATGGCTAAATGTTTTGTGATGGGGTGTGCACCGGGCACTTTTAGTGTTTTGGGTTTTGGGTTTTGGGTTCTGATTAGCTTGAGGTTTTGGGTTCTGATTTGTTTTGCCAAAACACCTGACGAAAGGTTTTGGTTCTGATTTAGGGTTTTGGGTTCTGATTTATTTTTAAAAAAGCATAAAAAGCGCTAAAATCCATTTTTTGTTTTTTTTTACACTCCTACGCTATTATTAACCTCAATTACATTCAATAACAATCATTTCCACTAATTTCCAGTCTATTCTGAACACCTCACACCTCACAATATTCTTTTTAGTCCAAAACGTTGCACCGAGGTAGCTTTCTGGACTGCGTAGTGGAGTGGGCCCGGTACCCAATTTGGTACCAGGGCCACAATATATCACCCTCAACTGGTCTGAATTCCACTGCACAGCTGCCTGCTCCTACATCCTCTGCAGCATATACAGGGTGTAGTTCTAGTGCGTCAATACCCCTTGTTTTTGACGATGACAGGTCATTTTCATTAACTTTGGATTTGCCCCCAACACTGAATGTAGTTTAATATCTGATACGCATCTATCTGGACTGCGTAGTGGAGTGGCCCCGGTACCCAATTAGGTACCGTGACCCCAATATATCACCCTCAACGGATCTGAATTCCACTGCACAGCTGCCTGCTCCTACATCCTCTGCAGCATATACAGGGTGTAGTTCGAGCACGTCAATGCTTCTTGTTTTTGATGATGACAGGTCATTTTCATTAATTTTGGATTTGCCCCCAACACTGAATGTAGTTGATACACATCTATCGGGACTGCGTAGTGGAGTGGGCCCGGTACCCAATTTGGTACCGGGGCCACAATATATTACCCTCAACAGTTCTGAATTCCACTGCACAGCTACCTGCTCCTACATCCTCTGCAGCATATACAGGGTGTAGTTTGAGCTCGTCAATACCTCTTGTTTTTGACGATGACAGGTCATTTTCATTAATTTTGGATTTGGCCCCAACACTGAATGTAGTTGATATGCATTTATCTGGACTGCTGAGTGGAGTGGCCCCGGTACCCAATTTGGTGCCGGGACCACAATATATCATCAAAGCGTACGAAGGGCTTCATCCACAAGAGCTACATGCTTGGTGGAATCGCAATGGTTTACCAGCTCCTCCCTCACTTTCTCTTGTAATATAGATTGCAGTACCTATTCTCTTGCACTGCTTAAAAATTTAACGTAGTAAATGTAATATAGATTGCAGTACCTATTCTCTGGAACTGCTTAAAAATTGAACGTATTAAATGTAATATAGATTGCAGTACCTATTCTCTGGAACTGCTTAAAGAATGAACGTAGTAAATGTAATATAGATTGCAGTACCTATTCTCTGGAACTGCTTAAAAATTGAACGTATTAAATGTAATATAGATTGCAGTACCTATTCTCTGGAACTGCTTAAAAAATCAACGTAGTAAATGTAATATAGATTGCAATACCTATTCTCTGGAACTGCTTAAAAATTGAATGTAGTAAATGTAATATAGATTGCAGTACCTATTCTTTAGAACTGCTTAAATATTTATTTTTTTATTAATTTTGTATAATTTTTTTTAGTAATTTTTAAGAGATTGTAATAATTATAAAATTTGTATGGACTTAGCACAACAAAGCACAGAACTAAAGCAACACTGGACTCAGCAGGACAGACACTGGCTAAAGCACCACTGGACTCAGCAGGACAGAGCACAGGACAAAAGCACCACTGGACTCAGCAAGGACATAGCACGGGACACAGGCATAAAGCACCACTGGACTCAGCAAGGACAGAGCACTGATCACACAGGAGCACCACTACCCTACACACCCTCCCTCTTCCCTGATGTCAGGCGAAATGAAAATGGCGGCCGCAAGGTGAGTATTTATGACATCCGAGTATCGCGAGATCCGATGCAAGACTTGGATGTCATAGCCTCGTTTCGGATTCCTTTGGCGGCCGTAAGTACCCGAACCGTGCTCGGATCCCGTCGGATCCTCACTGTTCGGGTGGGCTCGGATTACCGGAATCCGAGCCTGCCCATCCTTAGTTTTGTGGAAGTCAAATAATTGGATGAAGTAAACCAAATTGATTAACATTGTTTTACCATGCGATTTTGATTAATACACCACGGATTCATAACACACATTTACATTCGCACTTACACTTGTAAATAATGCACATTTATTAAGGTTCCAATCCACATTTATTTATTAGTAAAATGTATTAGATTGTTTATACATAAATGATAATATATTAAAAGTTTCTAAGGCACAGGATATAGGAAATGTATCATGTCTAGTGTCATTTTGCACATTGCCATCTCTAATCCGCTACTTTCAGCTTTGCGATCGTTTCCTGCAATCAATAGTTATGGAAGATAAAATATTGAATTATCAAAATGACATTGTGTTTTAGGTTTGTTTAGAACTGTTATGGGTCAGTTTCCTTGAGAAGCACATTTTTTCATCTGTTGGGGGAAGGGGATCAGACCTTCCCAGAGAAATCCTTTGAATTAGCAGACAACTGGAACATCATTAACCCTGAGTCAATGAAGTCCCCTAGACATGATGCTTGTTTATATAGTGGCATTACCAGTAGGTTTTTTTTGTTCTATACTGAAGCTGCATATCAACAAGCGGGCCTATTGTTCTGGCTCTCTTTGCCTGACTACACAGTAGACATGATTACCTTATCCTGGACCTGGATGAAGCGTTAGAGGAGATGTAATGTATTCAGTGTTTTTATACTTTCCTGCTTTATTGTAGCATCTTTAATGCGTGATAATGGTTTGCTGTAAATCCTGCTATATTTTTCAATTAAATATCTTTGTACTTGGAACCACAACAATTGCATTGGACAGTGTTTTATTGGTAAGCGATAAAATTACTTTAATAGTTTGTAATTTATGCCAACTGACCTTATGACCCAGCTGTCAACTGGAGCACAAAGGAGATTTTGCAAAGATAATTTTAATATTGGAAGATCAACACATGAAGGAGTTACCTTTTGCAGCATGTAAGTATCTATAGTTAACAAATGTTATTCCCTTTAGGTTATTGGGGGACCTGGGTTACAGTTAAGGCAACAAATTGTAGATTTTACAGCTTGAAAGTACAGGTGTGTATAAAGTACACACAGTCCAGTAATAATTAGTTTCAAATGGCCTAAGTTTGATCTCTTTTTTTATATAATATTTTAAAAAGGTAAAGAAGACAGTCATTATGGGTCCCAGCATGACCTGCCTTGCAACACCTCTAACCAATGGGATAAGACCAACATGCATGTGTTTGTGTGTTTTCTTTTTATTTACAAAGAAGTTTGTATTACAGTTTGTTTTTATTTTGATTTTTATTTGATTACTGTAATTGTGTTTGTAAATAAAAATTCATATTTTATTTTTGCAATACTCATTCTCCTGTAACTCTCTGCTGCTTTGGACACTGTTTAACAGTCTCTTCTCTTACACATCCTTAACTCCATTATCCATTTAGACACAGTTCTCTCCTGGGCCACTTCCTAACTCTGTAACTGCTCCTGTAGTGTACCCACCTCTGGCACATTCTCATTTCCACTCTCTATTGAGGTCTCACAAGGTTTTTTTTTCTAAATATTGTACTTTATTATTGTGCTTCTCTTGTCTTGGGGTAATAATTTGGTCATTTGGCCTCCAATACCACCTCTATGCTGAGGACAACCAAATGTACATTGCTTTCCCTGACCTATCTGTTGTAAACCACTTACTTTCTGCATTCTTCCATGATTTTCACAATGATACCTAAAGCTCAACAGGTTCTAAACCGACCTTCTTATAGTCAACAACTGCCCTCCAATCTCACTCACTGTCAATAACACCACTATACCCTCTGCCTTGCTTAAAATTAAAATCCTCAGTTAGTTTGTGATGAGGATAGCAGGAATCCATTAATAAAGCATAACATAAATAAAAAAAAGATTTGTACAGACAAAGGACCCCCAAAGTTTAAATAGTATACCCCCTAGAGCCTAAACAACTGTCCAAAAGAATATTCCAAACAGTGTACCAAATTCAGAGTGGCCAATTTCATTAATAATCAGCAATTTGCTTTGCCTCCAACAGCACAGTGTTCCCCTGCCATAATGGCAAGCAAGCCCTGATTAGTCTGTACTGGCCTGCATTTCCTAGGGTGATGTGACACTAGCTCACCTCCCCCCACCTAGGGGGATCCACCCATGATATGAAAATAATATATCCCTTAACTAAACAGTGTGTGTTTTGGATAACATTAGTCCATGTAAGCAAACATTAACTGGACCACTCTAGGTCCCAGGATGGGCAGGTTTTAGCCAAAGTAGCACTAGTACTACAAGGACAAGAATAGTCAATGTCTTCATGGCCATGCTGGGACCTAGAGGGCCAGATTCCTGTTAGCAAGTGCCTGTAATTGCAAGTAGTGGTATGCACTTTACATAGCTTCGTCACGACCCCATTGCAAGGACCCAAGGAATGAATGACAAGCTGAGATTTTACAGACAAGTATGGAAAAGATCCGTGAATTATGTGAGCTAGCCCACATGTGCTCTGAGAACTAATCATAGAGCAGATTATTGGAAAGTATAGCATTTCCAAAATGAGAGCCAGCACCTTTATAAGGCGTGAGCTGTGGGTCCTGGCATATATCTCAAACAAGATGAAGCTGTGGGCATACACTAAGATGCGCTGCTCTAAATGGCAGTGTTTTAACCGGTTCCAGCCACAGCTTTTGGAGGAGTTAAGGGAGGAAATTTTAAGATGTGAGTTCTCTATTAATCGCCTAAAATACTGTAATACAAATACTTTTTTGTTTTTTTTAACAATTGCTTTTAAAGATTTTCAAGGACATGCCCTATGTAACAATCACTCCAATGCTTTGGCACTGTCCGCCGATGCTCCCTCTCTGGCGGCCGATACTTTGGATTCGGGTCTGCAGCCATTGACTGATGCATTATGCCTATTAGACTATTTAAGACACCTAAGCATCTCAAATGGTGCCAGTTCTTTGAGCCTCTGCCTGTTCAGAAGTGGCTCACTGTGGCTTCTTTCAAACTGTGTCTGCAGATTATAACTCCACCTGATATCCAGCTTTAAAGCCTCACAACTTACCTAGACCTCAGTGCTGTTCCATGCCTGCAGCTTATTACTACACGTAATATCCAGCTCCTAAACTTGCCAGCTTACCTGGAGCTTAGTGCTGATTCTTGCTTTCAGACTATTACTCTACCTGATTTTTAACCCTAGAGCTTTGCAGCTTCCTGGATCTTTGCACTTACCTCTACCTGCAGATATTTCTTCATTTGATATTTAGCTCACAGGACTCTCAGCTCTATCTGGACATCAGTCCAACTCTAGCCTACAAACCATCTCCACCTCCAGCATACATTCTCCACCTGCAGCTACTTGCTCCTCATGCTCTCCATCTGGTCTAGCTTAGAACCCTCTTGGAGAACCGAGACATACGGGGTAGAATCCGCAAAGTCCATAGCTGCTTGCAGGGGTCCCTGGCAAATACCTTCTGTCTCGTTAGACTCTGCTCCTCTGAGTAGGGTGGCAGTAAGCCAAGCAGAACACAATGATCTGTCAGTTACCATGAGTTTGTGACATATTATTATTATATATTATATATTAATATTATATATTATTAAAGAAACTGGTCTTGCCTGGCCAGAAGCATTGCCTCTTGTGTTACATGGCATGAGAATCATCCCCCCCAGGACCCTTGCACATTTCGTATTATGAAACTCATTTTAGGTAACTCCCTAATGTTGCAATGGACCCTTTACCTGGTTTACCTTCACGAAATGACTTGATTATTAAATACTTGGATCAAATGAGAATACAAATAAGGCAAATCCATGATGCACAGCTTTCTACTCATCAACCTGTTATTCATAAATGTCATGCTCCAAATCCAGGATACTGTGTGATGATAAAGGTGTTCGTAAGAAAAGGAGGACTGTCTGACTGGTGGGAAGGCCCCTTTCCACGTTCTCCTGATGTCTTTAACTTCAGTCAAAGAGGTAGAAAAGTCAACAGGGATGCACGCCTCACACTGTAAGAAGTTAACTGCTCACCTCACACCACTGGAGAAAGAACGTATCCTTATATACACTTCCCCAGTATTTTTGCAACAACAAATCCAGGTACAGCAAATTAGATGGACATAATAAACCCCAGCCTTGAGTTGCATCAGTCAACACCAGGTAGCTCTGGGGGAGCCAGTAGGTCCCAGCTATGAAGAAAAAGCAAAACCAATAACCTTGACAATGAATTTTTTGAAACCCGATCTGGATAAAGGACTTTTGGACATTCTTAGCAGACGCAACCATCTTTGTTTGAGGAATCATCTTTATTTTTGGATGCATATTGTATGTTTCCTGACTCTTATATTAGTAATTTGACAAACCCAGATTTAAAATTGGGAAAAAGGCCCTGGGGAGAAAATTTGCTGTTGAAAGATACCTTTGTATACAGTATCAATTTCTTGGTTTGAAATAGCATAGCTGTGGCATACAAGTAGCAGAACCTGCCTTCAGTTTAAAAATACTTCCACAGAATCAGTATTTGAGATTGGCAGGTGTGTCTGGTAACCCTGATATCTGTATGTCAGTTCAGAGTCCAATGGGTAAGAACATTTATTTTAAAGAAAAGAGATAATTTATTTTACCCTTTAAGTAATAAGGATGTAGGAATTTCTGATTGTAGCTATGCTAATATATCAGTAATTCTATCAAAACAGAGTGATACCCAGAATAATATAATATTTAATGTTAATATAACATGGCCAGAAGTGTAACACCTCCTTAAAAGTTTAATATTTTGAATGATACAAAGTAGAACAGGCCATAAGTTATGGGATCTGATTTGTGTTACTCAGTGGGCTGTATTTTGTGTGTGGAAATGGGCTTTCTCATGGTTACCTGCAGAGTTAATGGGACTTTTTTCCTCAGCTGGGTTATCCCTGTAATAGTGATGCAACTAAAGAGACACTTTCCATAGTAAACGAAGAATTGGCTCAGCTAAGGAAAGTGTCATTACAGAACCAGGAAGCCCTTGATGTGTTATTGGCAGAGAGAGAGGAGGAGGAGTATGTAAATTAATAGACCAAGAGTGTTGCACTTTTATTTCAGGTCAACATTATCTGGTTGAATTGCATTTATCAAAAATGTGTGAATTACAGAAAGAAGTTGGGGAAATTAGCAAACAAACATGGGATCCTTTTTCATGGCTAGGTTCATGTTTATCCCAATGGATGTCACTTTAGATGCCACTAAAGCTTTTGTCCACTCTCTTATTATCTCCTGCTTGGACTACTGTAACCTCCTCCTTACTGGCCTCCCCCGCTCTCATCTCGCTCCCCTTCGCTCCGTACTCAATGCTGCCGCTCGGCTCATTTTCCTTTCTCGCCGTTCCTCTTCTCTCTCCCCCCTCTACAAATCCCTCCACTGACTCCCCATCCCCTACAGAATCATGTTCAAGCTCCTCACTGTTACTTTCAAGGCCCTCTCCAACTCCACTGCTCCCTACATCTCCAACCTAATCTCCATTCACTCTCCATCCCGCCCTCTGCGTTCGGCTAACGACCGCCGCCTCTCCTTCCCCCTGATTACCTCCTCCCATGCTCGCATCCAAGACTTCTCCCGCGCTGCCCCCCTCCACTGGAACCAGCTCCCCCGTTCCATCAGAACTTCCCCCAACTTGTCCAGCTTCAAACGGGCCTTAAAAACCCACCTCTTCCTTAAAGCCCTCCAGTCCCCCACCTTATTGAGCTAGTTGTCCTAATTGACCTCCTCCCAGTCTCCCCTACCTCCCTCCCACTTCTGTCCCCATCTTACCTCCCTCCTTTTTATTCTCCTCTCCCCCCTCTCCGTCTCTGCCTCCGTTCTCCCCATTCCCTCCTCCCACCATTGCGTCTCTGTCCGTCCTACCCTCCCCTTAGATTGTACGCTCCTTCGAACAGGGCCTCCTTTCCTTCTGTTCTCCACCACCTTAACTCTGCTCTTCAGCTCCTTGTCTCTTCCCTTCTACCCCCCTCTCTACCCCGCTGGGGGCTCTCACCTCTCATCTAGCTGTACATTGAGCTTCTGAGTTACTGTGCTTTTTGTTAACTGTACCGTGCTGTCTCACCCTGTATCGTGTTTCTGTCTGTCCCTGTACGGCGCTACGGATACCTAGTGGCACCCTATAAATAAAAATTAATAATAATAATAATAATAATGTCAGGTATAGTACAATATATAGTAATAGGTCTTGTGGTCTTATTGATCTTTTATATAATTGTAAAATGTCTTTATATATGACTTGGTGCCTTATGCAAGGAAAGGGAGGAGAATTAACAATCAGGTAAGAGGAAATAGGCCTCAATATCCAGCATTTTATGTCAATATTAGAAGACGTGACATAGTAAGGCAGGTACATTAGGTGATAATAGTGGTATCAGAGGTTGGATTGAGATAGAATTGTTCGAATAATCAATCTGGGTTACAAAATAGAGTCCAGCAGCTATAAATGTACTTATATGTTTCTGTTTTTCAATAAATTATTTTTTTTGCTAAATATTTTTATTGGACAATAACGAAAGAAAAACATATTACAATAAAATATAGTAACAAGAATTGGTGCTCAGTATGTGTCTTTTTTTCCTTACTTTTTGTATGGTAATTTTATAAACTATTGTCTATGAACACCATTACTTTATTCCAAAACAATTTTTTCTACAGGTCCAGACATTATGGTAGAAGGTGGTATCATAATGCTTACACTTTGGAAAGTGGCTGTTTCAGTCTCCATCATATGTTTACATTGGTTTTGTGACAGATATGCCTTATTGATTGACTTCCTGTAGATTAGTGGAACCCTATTAACTACTTTTGCAAGAAATTAATATGTTTATGTCATGCCTCTGGGAATGTACTTTCACAAGGCCAGCACAGGCTTGCACCGGTGATTATTTACAAACAGTGATAGGAGAATTTGTGTACCCATACATCAGAGATAGGGCCTCTTCTTGACATGTGGTCAGGGAGGCATATTGCTTACTGTGGTGGTGCGTGCAATTATTAATTATCCAATCATCATCATCATTTATTTATATAGCACCACTAATTCCCTCTCGCTGTACAGAGAACTCCCTCACATCAGTCCCTGCCCCATTGGAGCTTACAGTCTAAATTCCCTAATACACACACAAACACACACACACAGACAGACTAGGGTCAATTTGATAGCAGTCAATTAACCTACCTGTATGATTTTGGAGTGTGGGAGGAAACCGGAGCACCTGGAGGAAACCCACTCAAACATGGGGAGAACACACAAACTCCACACAGATAAGGCCATGGTTGGGAATCAAACTCATGACCCCAGTGCTGTGAGGTAGAAGTGCTAACCACTAAGCCACCGTGCTGCCCCAATTAGTGTAAATGGCAATCTAAACACCCCTCTACACAGGGATGTCACGGTTGCTAATCCTTCCAGCCCTGCTTGCTCTCACAAGCATCTCCACTCATTACAGAAAGCCATTTCAATCTCTCCTCTTAGGCTCATGTCCCTCTCCATTTTTCTGGTGTGCTCAGTGTTCATGCTATGGTGTGCGCACACTCTTCAAAATGTGCATGTTGCATGCAAGTGCACCAGGAAGCCCACAGGAGCAACCCCCAAAAAATCACAACAATGCTAGGTCACACAATCTTCTTATGGGTTGTCACATATGCAACAGTGAAAAGAAAACTCATTAACTGCAGGCATATTCTACATAAAGTGGTATGTACCCATATTATATATATTGATTGTTAGTGTAGGTGCCCATCTGGATGAGATCACCTTTTCACAGTAGATGGGCAGTGATGATTTGATCAAAAAGTGCGCTAAGAACCCCATGTTTATTTAATATATTATATTGTATTGTGAAATTGCAGTCTACTACACAAATATTTGTTACTCTGGTTAGTGTGTCTTTAGTGTCTAAAGTGTGCTCCTCTATTCTTGTCCTGTATAAAAAAACGTTAAAATGTTATAAATTAAAACAGCACACAACTATACTCATCTCTATAGGTAAAAGTATTACAGATCATATATGCTTTTTAATTGTCAATAACTGACATTTATTTTACTACCACTTGTACATGTATTACACACATGTCTAATTATTTGTTTTATTTATTATTAATTTTGTCTTTACATCACTATTAATGGTCAGAGCTATAAGGCATCCACTGAATGACAAGTGGGTGTGTTCAGCTATCAACGCAAGTGAATCAACTTAGTGACTGCCTGAAGCTCAATTTTTTTGGGATCAGTAATGATTTATTGATTGTATAAATTTGTTGTATTATTGTACAAATAAATAATGGGTAATACACTCCTTACTTTAAATGATATGGGTATTAGATGTCACAGGGGAGTATTGTGACCATAGAAAAGCACAAGGCTGGCGTCTCTAATATCTGTAAATCACAACAAGGGGAACGGTATTTCTTATAATGCACACATTTTTTTTAATGAACACATAAGTGATGTCAACAGAATTCACAAACGCACGCTATGCACTGTGCACAGGAAGAGTTTTCACCGCATCATTAAACAGTGGCCACATGCTTGCTTGTGGGTGGTTACACTGTCGTCAGCAGCATGCACATCATTTCTGCGCTGCCCTGGTGCTTTATGGCCACCAACCAATTTGACTGAGCCGGTGCTCCAGTTATTGGTGCTGCCAATAACTAGAGCACATGATCCGTCCACTACACTACACCCCTGCCCCCACAAATATCAAGGGTTTGCTGCCATATGCACATGGAGCTGAATTTCAGTCAAATCTGATATTGCTCTAACGTAAATAAACTACTATCTCCATTCAAATATAATGATGGCAATAGCTCAGCAACTTGCAACCAAATGTCATGCAAAGTACATTCCTATATTTAATAATAACACAGTCTCAGTTCATGTCACACCGCAGACAGCCTCGTCCACAATAAGACAGACGGTTCTGGATGGTTATAAAGAAATCAGATACTCTGACACAACTGCATCATCCTGTGAAGAAAATATGAATTTTACAGCTTTAATTTTTCTACTAAGTATTTGTTGTTCTATGATATTTGTTGGATTTCTTCTTAATGCATTTATTGTGATAAAAATCTTCATTTGGTGGTTGAAAGGTCAAACTCTTCAAGCCATGGACATTATCATGACCAGCCTGGGAATGGTGAGGATCCTTCTTCTAATTGTTATTCTCATAATAGTTGCTGATACAACTGCTCCTCATTCAATCTTTCCAAGTGAAAATATCCTGGAATATTTTTTCACTACAACTATATTTGTGACATTCTGCAGCCTGTGGTGGGGCACCGTGCTCTGTGTGTTCTACTGTGTAAAGATCACAAACTTCAGCAACAGATTATTCCTGAGACTTAAGATGAACATCTCCAGGTTGGTGCCGTGGCTGCTTCTGACGTCACTGATGGTGTCTTTTCTCTCCAGTCTACCAACCATGTGGTGCATGTACTCAGTACACTACATGAATTCTACCCATGACATTAACAGCTCTAATACAGGAAATGTAACTGTGAAAGCAAATTTCAAGGATATGTTCATCATCTTTTTCATAGGATCTTTCTTACCGTTCCTCATATTTGGTGCAGCCATTTGTCTTCTGATTGTATCACTACTGAAACACACCAGGAATATGAGCAGTAAAGATTCAGGATTCACTAATATCCAACTTGACGCTCACATTGGTGCAATTAGAAATCTGATCTCCTTTCTGCTCCTTTATGCTCTGTATTTTATAACTTCAAACTTGAGTTTTTTTAGCACAAAACTAGATTCATTACATGGTTTATTATACATTACTGGTATATCTGCCTACCCGAGCCTGCACTCTGTTATATTAATAGCCAGCAATGTAAGACTGAAACGCTCAGTTCTTGATGCTTTCCGCTGTGCAAGAGCAAGTCATTCAAATAAGCAATAATAATATGGAAGCTGTACTGACTCGTATGTTGTCCATAAGCTGCACAGAAATAATATTAGGCTACAATATTGCTTAAAAGAAAATATAGTGTGACTGAAATAAATGTGTTTCATTTGTTTGAATCTGGTTTCTACTTAAAACAGATTCAACAATTTCTTTGTTGTCCACTCTATTTGTGAATTTTATATATATAAATAAATATATATATATATATATATATATATATATATATATATATATATATATATACATACATTAAGTGCATTTTCTTTGAAGGAATAAAGTCCTTTAATCAAACACAAGGAACTAACCAAATGTGCTTCAATTTGTGTGTGTGTTCTTTTTGTTTTTTTAAGTGTATCTGGCAAAATTTAAACTATTACTTTCTGAATGGTAAAAGTGATAGGATGATGTGTTTGGGCCTGATTCATTAATATACGGATCAGTTGCCGAAGTTGCGATGCATATTTTAAGAACAGACGGGGAGATAAGAAGAGCATAATTCATATACGTCACGGAACTTTACAAACACATCCACTAAAAGCCAGTTACGTAACGAAAAACAATAAGCATCAGAACCTAAGCTGTCTACGGATCTTAAAATCCGTTTCTTAAGATCCGCTTCCTATTGAAAGATAAGAAGGTATTACGTAACGGCAAATGTGGGAGGTGCGAAGGGTTTGTTTACATTTAGAAAAATAATCGGAGTGTATTATGCAGAACTTTTAGTACCTAATCATTCCTCTTAACACTTATATGATATGGGAGAAATAACTGAGTTGTTAATGAGCTTAATAAACACACCTTTATATTCACTTACATGACTGATCGTGTAGTACAAGAGAGTCCCATTTTAGACGAACGAAATTAAATAGTGACAGTGTAGCATTCGTGTCAGCACTTACCAGAAAGAGTTAACTGGGGGTGTGGGTATGGCCAGTGATGCTGTGGGAGGTCCTTGTGGCTGTGTAGGCTGATGCAATATCCTGGGAGAGTCACTCGGCTGGCAAAATCCCGCCCACCCACGCCATTTTTATAGAGGTGTTAGTTTTATGGTAGGTTTAGATAATGTTGGTAGTAGTTTACAGATTGGTGGGGGAGGAAGGCACTGCGATCAGCGGCTGATATAGACGGCTCTATCGTGATTGGTCGCAGGTATCTGTCCCCTTACAAGGCAAGCGGTTACTCTTGTCCCTTCCGTGGGGAGGGGCCTCGCCCGGCTCAGTGAGGGAGGGGGAGTGAGTAGTGAGGTGAGTGCAGTTTACCCTGATGCCAGGTTAGGGCCGGCCAAGCAGTGGGGTTATGAGAGAAGTGGGTGGACTTAAGGCTACATTGCCATGTCCACGCTTGGTTGGGTATCGCTGGAGCTGATCTTCAGTGCCCTTTCTCCGCCACCAGGTTTAATTAGGTTATAATAAAAATATTTTTTAGTGCCACTTACTCAAGCCTCCATGTCTTTATTTTATATAAGTCTTTATGTTACATAAGCGGTTATACTATTTAGGGTATTGTGTTGAATGAAGAGCATTCACAGTGAACTATTTATTGAGTTTGTTTTGAACTGAAATTTCAGCAAATGCATGTCATAGAAATCGCTAGCAGAACTAAACATACATCATAAAAGAAACATGAGTGTATTACATTATTGGCGTTCCGAAACAGCATAGTATACTCTTCCATTATCTATACATAGGAGAGTAGATACAACCTGCACCCAGTTCAGATCTGCTCTTGTACCTTAGCGGTTAGTACCTCTGCCTCAGCTCACTGGCGTCTCGAGTTCAAATACCAAACATGTCCTTTGTATTTGCGTGCAGTTTGTGGGCCAAATTAATTATTGAAAGGAACAGCTGAGTGAGGTCACGTCACTCATGCTTCTCCCAAAATAAAAATTGCCTGTCCTTCATTGCTCCTATCCTAGCACAGGGGGGTGTGGTGAATTAGAGAAGAGACGTGTACACCTGGATGTGCAATGGAAGGAGACACCTGTTTTGTTCATTCAGTCCTGCTACTTGATGATTTACCCTTGGAGAAACACTCTGAAAATTTGGTCTTGGCAGAACATTTTTCTGGTAAGTACTCGGACTTTGCAAATTGCACTACAACATGCTCTATCACCATATAAATCTGTCCTCATATTTTTCATTTAGCTCCCCATCAAATGCATCTTTGTATGCTGCATGCTGCCATCTATTACTACGAATGTCCTTTGACTTTTTGGGGGGAGTGGGTTGACTTGGAGGGGACATGCTCCTTTGGGTATAATGCAAGTATAGTCGTTAAAACTTTTATTTGTTATTCATTATTTGATGAGCTTTGAACCTTCACATATTTTTACAATTAAAAAGGTTTTTGTTATAATCTCGATTGGGCCAGGGACTGTGTTCTCTGTAAAGCGCCTCATATTATCTGGCGCAATCATAAATACATAAATGATGTAAGAAATTATGCTATAGTGCAAAGGGACCGATGTTATATAAATGTTAAGGTTTGTTCTAAATGTAAATCCATTATTGGCTAAAATAAGCTCAACACATTAAGTGTAATTAAATTACAAAAGACACACCACAATTTTTATATTTTTAAATTGTATTTTTGTATCAATTTTTAGAACATTAAGATAAATAACCAACATACAAAAATTTTTTCGAAAAGTTTTATATTGTTTTAACATTTTTAGAACAAAAATTAACAAAAAATAATTATATTGTTTAAACAATTGTAATTTGTTTGTATTTTGGAAACACACTTTTTTTCATTTTGCTCATATATCTATTGTTAAATATGCGGAAATAGGTACCATTTACACAAATAAATCACCATTTGGTGTAAAAATATTTATGACAGTTGACCTTTGTCTGCTCTACTCAATAATGGATGACAGATGGGGGTGATGGTGGTTTTAATGTGTTCTGCAGAGGTATTTATGCACTTGGACTCCTAAGTATTCGAATCCACAGAACGGACACAAAATTCAGAGTACTGTACGTTCCACTCTGTTACAAACTGCGCTTTCTGTATTTCACAAAATTAAGGTATAATACAGCAAGCAGCAAATATATGGTGTACAAGTTTGCTCTTAATGTCATTGCACTTCAAGTAATTCTGCATCGTCCAATAGCATTTTGAAACACCATCCGAGCAGAGCTAATGGTTTGTGTTACCCAAATGTTCGCCAGTGAGTGCTGATGTTGCTGTGTGAAGCCCTTCATCAACCATCGCCGCAAAGGCTAAGCTGCATCCGCGATGATGTGTACAGGAATCTACACACCATTCACAAACTTTGATATCTGATTTAAAAGAAAAAAATATGATGGTAGTCCTGTACAGAGAATATTGGAAGTTTCAAAAAAACAACAACACCTATACATCTTGCAATCTATAAATGCTAGCTCCCAAACAAATACACGCTATGTTGTTTAAATAACACAATACACCTGCTGGTCTATGTAGAAATTGTCTTTGGAAAACGGTACATCTACAGATGGACAGGCTCATTAAACAAATTGGCAATTTTTAAAAAGACTATACTGTATTAGCTAGCTGAGACAAACATCAAAAAAATACAGATATTTACGTCTCTTGGAAACAGCCAGCCATCCTGCCTCTCCTCTGCAATCAGGTATAGATCCGAACTCTGGCGTCATGTGAACGTCTAGATCAGCCAATAAAGACATCTGTGAATGCAAAAACAATTAAAAAATATTGAGCTTTGTTTTGCTCTAGCCATCATAAGACACAGTCACCTTAAATAAAAATAAAGGATGCTTCCCAGTATTTTTGCTAGCTACAGTCTCCACAATGATGTAATGCCAGCATTTCTAGTAAGCGGCAGTGTTACCTGTGGGAGCAATGATAGGGATCACAATGGCCTAGTGGTTAGCAGCTCTGCCTCACTGCGCTGGGGTCATGAGTTCAATTCCCGACCATGGCCTTATCTGTTTGGAGTTTGTATGTTCTTCCCGTGTTTGCATGGCTTTTCTCTGCGTGCTCCAGTTTCCTCCCACATTCCAAAAACATACTGGTAGGTTGCTATCAAAATTGACACTAGTCTGTCTGTGTGTGTGTGTGTGTGTGTGTGTGTGTATGTTAGGGAATTTAGACTGTAAGCTCCAATGGGGAAGAACTGATGTAATTGAGTTCTCTGTACAGAGCTGCGGAATCAGTGGCGCTATATAAATAAATGGTGATGATGATGATTACACATCGCTATGGTGAGACCACCAATAGAGTTGTACATTACAGAAGTAAATAGGCTAGGGGAAGCAATTTAGATTTTGTTGCCATCAGCATAGAGGTGTTATTGTCGGACAAATGAGGGAAAGATTGGCACAAGAGACGCGATGGTCAATGTGAAATGTTAGACACCCCAAAAACAGGAATATTGTGGGCCCACAATAGATATTGTGAGTGGAGGGGATGATGTGTCAGAAGCATAATGGATGTTCACCAATAATTAGACAAACTTTGCTGACTTAAGTTGTCAGTCCCAAAGCATGGTGCAATGCAAGCGGTGCAAATTAGTTGGATATTGTGCACCCAAGTAACAATGGAGGCGTTTGGCATGTAACACACAAATGTCAAATTCCAAAATCCGTGTAAACAAACACTTTTATTTTATATATACATTTTAAAATAAATAAATAAAAAAATATATATAGGTGCACCAGCTTTAAATAATTTCAAACACCTGCATTGCACCATGCTTTCAGACAGAAAACGTGAGTGAAACCCCAAATAATTACCAAACCCTTAAAAGTTCAATTGTGAATCAAGGCCAAGGAGGGGTGCACTAGGTAGGAATTGAAACACAAATAAACATCGTAACACTGCACTATGGAGTTAAGAGAGGGTAGGAGAAGAGGTTGACCAACTGTGTCGTAAGCAGCAGAGACAGTCGGCAAAATTTTTACAATTTTATTGTTATATTTTTGGAATTAATATTCTTGCCACATAAGCAAATGATCCCCAATGCCACAAGTAAAAATGGCTATTTTGCAAGTGCAATCTTTATGTGGATCAAACGATAAGGAATAATTTGCAAAACACCTAGCCAGGGATGTTGGCTTCGTCTGCTGTTTGGAGGTGTGTGAATGCAGATGAGGCTGGATGGGCAACAGGCTACCCGCTTGTCCTGTTGGCCATGATAAAAATGTACATGCTGAGAGAGTGGTTTTGTTTGTTTGGCCTTATAAGACCATTGTGGGCCATTTAAATTCTTGTCTAATATATCTGCTTTTGTTTTTGTGTTATCAACTTTGTCCTGCAAATACTTTCACTTTTATAACGTTTACTCACCTTAGAAATAGGTTTTTCCAAAACATATTCGCGGAAGTTGCCGTGGGGTTGTAACTCCACAGGACTTGGATCAGCCTCAACCACCTCCGCCACCGCAGCAACTTCGGCCTCCACCCCTGGGGCCCCACTCCTAATAGTAATATTGCGAAACACCACACACAGAGCTAGGATATGACATACTTTACTCGGTGCATACATTAATGCACCACCAGACTGGTCCAGACACTGAATCCGGGCCTTTAAAAGGCCAAATGCTTTCTCAATGACCAATCTGGTGCAGTATGCACCGAGTTGTACGCCACATCATGTTCTGTGTGTGGGCTCAAAATAAGAGTGAGGAGCCAAGGGTGCAAAGGGTATGCGTTATCACCTATGTAGGGCGAGAAGAAACATCAAAAATAGAAAAAATTAATACACACTTATAACAAGGACAGGAGCAAGGGCGAACGTTAACACATCTAATTATGTAACTTTACACTTCAACACACACCACATTGATGGCAAACATTGCCTTAGTTAACCCAAAGAATGTCCCATGATTCCAAAGATCACATCTTTTAACCTGCAATTAGCATTTGTGCCATCACAACTGTTACTATGTCATGTATGCAAGAGATTGGGTGAAGGCATAGTCCGGATCTAATACACCCATAAAAATTTAGTTAGAACTTGGTTCAAAAATACATAAACACTCCATATCATGATAATAACTTGTTTGGAGTCTTGGACCTTTCACCATAAATTAATACTAAATGTGACAGACACAATCTAATTGTAACAGCCACTAAATGACACAATGTTGAAAAGTTGTATCCGAGGCAAAACTACAGTCCTACTACAGTGTCTGAGAAGCTAGTGAATGATAATGGAAGCTTAAAAACATATATAGTTAACACATAAAGCTAATTACCAAGAAGCCACGCGTCTCCATGTGGCCTGTCACCCCCTTGCCTCTCTTGTAATCTGTGCCACATTGCTAATTGCCTGAACGCAAGGGAGTCATGGGTACTCCCACTCCATTTGGCAACCAGGTCCAGAATCTGGAGAGATGGGTCACAGATGGCATGGACATTTATTGAGTGGAAATGCTTCCTATTTAAATACATGGAAGCATCTCCCCCCAACGGGACCAGATGTGTCCCATCTACTGACCCTATGCGGAAATCCAACGATGGCCGCAAACTGACGCTTGATCTGCACAAGGGACTCCTCATCAAGTGGCATATAGATAAAGCGTGAGAGCCGCAACATGAAAGGACTGTTTCGGCACGCGGCTAAAAGTGGCCTGGGACAGACGTGCCGTGACCCCGAGACACAAAAATGCAGTACCACCAACAGTTTGGTCAACGGCGCCACTGCTGTCGGGATGTTGCACATTGGCTCAAGGTAACTCTGCACAATGCGCAGGGTGTCCAATATCACGTGTGGAGGAAGACGATAGTGCCGGGCAACCTCCCCATCTGTCATCCCAAAGAGGCTGACACATGGCCAGAATACACGTTGCCTAGGCCGGCGATGTTGTTCCAGTTGCCGGTTTGGAAGGGGGCGTCTCCGTGTGCCATGTGGAGGAACAGCCATCGCTGCCACAACTTCAATGTAGGGCTCAAGATAATGCTATAGGGAAGAAATAGGGGAGAAGGTTAAAATGACATCATTCCTCGCGGCTAATTTCATAAGGTCCTATGTGCAGTTTTCCGATAGATAATTACAAGCATAGGACCTCGTCCATCAGAATTCAATTTCTGTAGTTGATGGATATCCCTAGAATTGAACCACCATGGGGAAAAAAATCAATACATGTCCCTGTACAAAGAAACAAAACACACCTCAAAAAGCATATTAACAAGCTATATTTTGACACACTTGAATTAAATAATTACATCATTAATAAAAACAAACACAAAAAAAAAAACAAAATCATAATATTAGCCAAACTACAGATGCAGTGAAATACAGATGCATTGCTGTCATGAGGCCTAACAATGCTTTAGAAACATATTGGTGGCGGTATGTCAAACAAAAGATCTGTATTCCCGGTGCGTCGTTGCTCATCTCACATAAACTCACCGCTTTTTACAATGTCTAAAGACTCTTCCCAAATATTCGGCCACAGAAAAACATGAACACCAACTCAATACAATTTCCAGCACACACACAATGACTGAGTGGAGCAAACACTGTTTTCTAACTGATTTGTAATGACATGAATAGCTACAGCTTTTCTGCCTGCCGCCAGAACAGATAACATAGCGCAGCATTTGCGTAAAGAATGCTAATTTCCATGGCAGTGATCTGTTTAGTCATCCCCTCAAATGATTGATTATAGCAAGTTTTTTCTATTGTTATTACTGATACTGTTATCTTGAATTTTGCGCATTTCACCCTATAAATATTTATGTTTTTACAAGTTAGGCTAAACTCGTAGGTACACTTGGTTTAGCTGCGGAAGTAGTATTTCAGGATTCCTGTTGTGTTCTGCTAAATCCTAAATCACTTTCAAATGTCAGAGCAAAGAATCAATAAGCATATTTGAGGTAAGTACTTGTCACGGGCACTAGGAGTCTTTGCCCAGGATATCACCAGATGTAGTCTTACCAGAGTAGTGTATGCACACAGTGGTCTTCTGGTAGCAGGGTGACTAGCGGAACAGGAGAATCAGCAGATGGTGAGAGGATGCTAGAGGAAAGTCTATGACTAGCAGCAACAGGTTATGGGTTAAACAATATGAACACGAGGATCTTGATGGACGTGAAGACGTGAGGAAAGTCAGTGGTCTGCGTACAGCAAGTTGTACCACTGCTATAGTGAGAGGAATGTCCAGGGATAGATAGGAGGTAGTGAAGTCAGTGGTCTGCGTACAGCAAGTTGTACCACTGCTTGTAGTGATGGGACTGGTTCCAGGTGCAAGTAGGTAACGGGGAAGTCAGTGGTCTGTGTATAGCAAGTTGTACCACTGCTTATAGTGAGGAAACTTGTAACTGGTGCCAATAGGAAACAGGGAGTCAGTGGTCTGCGTTCAGCAAGTTGTACCACTGCATATATAGGTGAGGATAGGCACTAGGGTAGATGAGTGGAGCATCAAAGGTAACACGGAGAGCACAAGGAACTTGATTCCAATGGTATATATAATACAATAGCAAATGACTAGCGCTGCTTGAAGATACAAAGTCACTAATGAGATCCAGGTCATATGAGACAAAGTCAATAGCATCTATAACTTCGTGAGATAGAGGACTCCGTAGATGAGCAGAACACAGTCCAAGCGGATATGCAATAAACTGGTAAAGTCAATAAAAGATAAGCATACCGCGATTCAGTTGAGCAGGCTGTCACGAGAGAAACACAGGGATAGCTGAGCGGCTGAACGCCGACATGAGTAGAGACCACAGGAGAGTGGTAGTGGTAATCCGTATCTGTGAAGCACACAGACAGAGAACATAACACGAGTGGAGCAATGATGATTCTTGCGGAGGTCAGCAGGAATAGCAGACACGATGAAACACAGGAGAGTTGAAGCAGTCTGGCAACCGGCAATGCTGTAGTCAGGAATCAGCTGGGACTGAAGACACGATGAACACAGGAGAGTTGAAGCGGTCTGGAAACCGGCAGTGCAGTAGCGAGAAATCAGCTGGAGCTGAAGACACGATGAAACACAGGAGAGTTGAAGCGGTCTGGAAACCGGCAGTGCAGTAGCGAGGAATCAGCTGGAGCTGAAGACACGATGAAACACAGGAACACCTTCAGAGACTCACAGGGAATGAGACTCCAAGATCAGGCCACGAGGTAATGACCACAGGTGCTTTAAATAGAGCGTGTTGCCTGATCAGCCAATTAACTAAAAGCAACAGGTCTGAAGGGTTCATAGAGGCTGCGCATGCGCAGACCATCAGGATGGCGGGCGGCCACGGTTCCTAACAACGGGAGAAGAGGCACTCACAGTCCGGTGAGTGACAGTACCCCCCCTTTTAAAGGTGGGCACAGTACACATGGAACCGGGTTTGCCCGGAAATTTGGAATAGAACTTTTTTAGAAGAGCTGGGGCGTTGAGATCCTCAGCCCTAATCCATGAACGCTCTTCAGGGCCAAAGCCCTTCCAATGAACGAGGAAACGAAAAACACCTCGCAAAATTTTTGCATCCAATTTATGTGTGATTTCAAAGTCCTCCTCTTGAAGAGCTTGAACTGGTCGAGGTGCTGAAGGAGGAGCAGAGAAACGGTTGATGATGAGAGGTTTGAGCAATGACACATGGAAGGCATTGGAAATACGAAGGTTCTTAGGAAGTAGAAGTTTGAAACAAACTGGGTTTATAACTTGAATGATCCTATATGGACCAATAAAATGAGGAGCAAACTTCATAGATAGGACCTTCAAACGAATATTTTTGGTTGATAACCATACACGATCTCCAATTTTAAGTGGTGGAATAGCCCGTCTCTTTTTATCTGCAAAGGACTTATATCTGGCAGATGTCTTCTTTAAACAGGTTTTGACCTGAGACCAAATATTTTTGAAGGTCTGACAAACAGTCTCTACAGCAGGAACTTGGGTGGGCGGGAGGGCAGGAAATTCCGGAAAAGACGGATGGTGACCGTAAACCACAAAAAACTGAGTTTTAGAAGATGACTCATGATACATGTTGTTATGGGCGAATTCAGCCCATGGAAGCAAATCAACTCAGTTATCTTGGTTGGCTGAAGAGAACATCCTTATGAAAGTCTCAAGATCTTGATTGACCCTCTCTGTCTGTCCGTTTGATTGAGGATGGTAGGAGGATGAGAGTGAGAATCGAATACCCAAGGTCTTACAAAGGGCTCGCCAGAATCTGGAAACAAACTGCACCCCTCTATCTGAAACGATCTCTGAAGGACATCCATGAATACGGAAAATCTCTTTAATGAAATGATCAGCCAGGGTAGATGAAGAAGGTAAACCGGTCAAAGGAACAAAATGTGCCATCTTCGAAAATCTATCTACCACTACCCAAATTGTATTACACTTTTTACTAGGAGGAAGATCAGTAACAAAGTCCATACTAATATGGGTCCAAGGCTTGGAAGGAATGGGTAGTGGTGGTTGAAGTAGACCCGCCGGTGTTCTGCGGGAGGTCTTGAACTGGGAACACAATTCACAGGCAGCCACAAAATCTTTGACATCTTTCCTCATGGAAGGCCACCAGTAACTACTAGAAAGAATTTAGAAAGTCTTGCGTTCACCAGCATGTCCAGAAAAACGTGAAGAATGAAACCACGACAGGATTTTTTTCCTAAGGGATGGAGGCACGAGAGTTCTCCCAAACGGTAGCACCTTAGTGGATGAAGCGGCCAGAGAAACACATTTGGGATCTAATATTGAGTGGTTAGGACCATCTTCAACGTCTGAGGACGTCACGAATGCCCGAGATAGGGCGTCTGCTTTTTTATTTTTAGCAGCTGGTTTGAAGGCTATAATAAGTTCAAAACGAGAAAAGAAAAGAGACCATCTTGCTTGACGAGGATTCAAACATTGAGCAGACTGTAAATATGACAAATTTTTATGATCTGTAAAAATTGTCACAGGATGGCGAGCTCCCTCCAGCAAATATCTCCACTCCTCTAATGCTGCTTTTATAGCCAGCAACTCCTTGTCCCCGATGGTATAATTTTTCTTTGCAGGTAGAAGACCCCGAGAATAAAAGGCACAAGGATGGAATTTTTGTTGCTCCGATCTTTGGGATAGAATGGCTCCTAAGCCAACATTAGAGGCGTCTACCTCTAGGAAGAAGGGAAGCGTCACATCAGGCTGTCGAAGAACAGGAGCGGAGGAGAAGGACTCTTTGAGAAACTGGAAAGCTTGAAGGGCCTCGGAGGACCATTGTTTCGAATTAGCCCCTTTACGGGTTAGGGCCACAATAGGAGATGCAATCGAGGAAAAATCTTGGATGAAGCGTCTGTAATAATTAGCAAAACCTAAAAAACACTGAATTGCACGAAGAGTAGTTGGCTGAGGCCAATGTAATACAGCATTCACCTTGTCTGGATCCATCTGAAGGCCGACTCCGGAGACAATATATCCCAGAAATGGAATCTGGTGCAACTCAAATGAACATTTTTCTAACTTGCAGAATAACAAATTTTTTCGGAGTCTGGAAAGGACTTCTGCCACGTGTTGATGATGAGAAGGCAGGTCCTGGGAAAAGATTAATATGTCGTCCAGATAGACGACGACACAAACATATAACAAGTCCCGCAAGATCTCATTAACGAAACCCTGGAAAACAGCGGGGGCGTTACACAACCCGAAGGGCATAACTAAATACTCATAGTGCCCATCTCTGGTGTTGAAAGCTGTCTTCCATTCGTCACCGGACCTGATTCGAATTAAATTATAAGCACCACGGAGATCCAACTTGGTAAAGATCCGGGCTCCCTTGATGCGATCAAAAAGCTCAGTAATTAATGGAATGGGATACCGATTTTTGATGGTAATGGCGTTGAGTCCACGATAATCTATACAAGGACGTAATTACCCATCCTTCTTTTTCACGAAGAAGAATCCTGCTCCAGTGGGAGAGGAAAAAGGTCGAATAAATCCTCGCTGGAGATTCTCTTTGATATACTCAGATGTAGCTTGAGTCTCCGGTAAAGAAAGTGGATACACACGACCCCTAGGAGGAGTCTTGCCAGGTTGAAGATCAATCGGACAGTCCCAAGAACGGTGAGGAGGAAGACGTTTAGATTGAAGCTTATCAAATACATCGGCAAAGGAAGCATACTGAGGAGGAAGACCCGGTGGACACGGTGAAATGGAGGATTGCTGCATCTTGAGTGGAACAACTTGAGTAAGGCAACGATGATGACATTCAGGCCCCCAAGATGTAACTTGAGGAGTGTTCCAGTCAATCTGAGGAGAATGCAGTTGAAGCCATGGAAGGCCTAGAACAATAGGACTGGTAGTAACAGGAAGAATTAGAAATGAAATTTTTTCCTGATGTAAGGCTCCAATTTGAAGAGTTACTGGAGACGTACTCTGAGTAATGAGACCATTAATAATACGTGATCCATCAATTGCAGTAACGGTAATAGGTACCTTTAAAGAAACCACTGGTAGGGACCATTGATTCACGAGGGATTTAGAAATAAAGTTTCCTGCAGCTCCAGAATCAATAAGTGCTTGGGACACAAAGGATTTGGTAGCAAAGGAAATGGTAACATCAAAAGCACAAACTTTTAATTTTGTGGAACTTGGAGAGGACTCCAGAGACCCTAACTTCCCCTCTCCAGAATTGGTTAGGGTCTGGCATTTCCTGGGACATGAGTTGAGCATGTGAGTAGAATCAGCACAATAGATACAGAGTCTATTTTTTACTCTTCGGTCTCTTTCCTCTGAAGTTAATTTGGAGTGACCTATCTCCATAGGTAATACTTGAGATGGAGCTTGACGAACTTGAAGTCCTGAGCGAAGAGGTGCTTTATGGGAAGTTGTTTTTTCTGAATCTCTCTCACGAAATCTCATGTCCACACGATGGCAAAGAGAAATCAAATCCTCCAAGGAAGAGGGTAATTCTTGTGAGGTCAGTGCATCTTTAATTTTATCAGAAAGCCCCTGCCAGAAGGCGGCAATCAAAGCTTCAGTGTTCCACTGAAGTTCAGAGGCTAGTATCCGAAATTGGATGAGGTACTGAGCTACAGTGCGAGATCCTTGGCGTAGACGGAGGATGCTGGATGCAGCAGAGATAACACGACCAGGTTCATCAAATACACTTTGAAATGTGGAAATACATTTGGCACTATCTTGTAGCAATGGATCATTTCTTTCCCATAGAGGGGAAGCCCATGCAAGAGCCTGTCCAGAAAACAAGGAGATGAGATAGGCCACTCTGGAACGATGAGTAGGAAAATTGTGAGGTTGAAGCTCAAAATGGACAGAGCATTGATTCAAAAAACCCCTACATGTTTTGGGGTCTCCATCATATTTTGAAGGAGTAGGCAGGTGTATCGTGGAAGCAGTAGACACCTGGGATGGCACTGGGGAAACAGGTGATGACACAAGAGTATCAACAGTGGCTGCGGTATTTTGCACAGAAGTTCCTTGGGAGGCTAAAGTCTGATAACATTGCAGCAACTGTTGTTGGCGAACATCCTGTTGTTCAATACAGGTAACCAGATACTGCAGCATCTCTTTAGCTGAGGGTTCCGATCCTGGGTCTGTCATGGCCTGATCTTACTGTCACAGGCACTAGGAGTCTTTGCCCAGGATATCACCAGATGTAGTCTTACCAGAGTAGTGTATGCACACAGTGGTCTTCTGGTAGCAGGGTGACTAGCAGAACAGGAGAATCAGCAGATGGTGAGAGGATGCTAGAGGAAAGTCTATGACTAGCAGCAACAGGTTATGGGTTAAACAATATGAACACGAGGATCTTGATGGACGTGAAGACGTGAGGAAAGTCAGTGGTCTGCGTACAGCAAGTTGTACCACTGCTATAGTGAGAGGAATGTCCAGGGATAGATAGGAGGTAGTGAAGTCAGTGGTCTGCGTACAGCAAGTTGTACCACTGCTTGTAGTGATGGGACTGGTTCCAGGTGCAAGTAGGTAACGGGGAAGTCAGTGGTCTGCGTATAGCAAGTTGTACCACTGCTTATAGTGAGGAAACTTGTAACTGGTGCCAATAGGAAACAGGGAGTCAGTGGTCTGCATTCAGCAAGTTGTACCACTGCATATATAGGTGAGGATAGGCACTAGGGTATATGAGTGGAGCATCAAAGGTAACACGGAGAGCACAAGGAACTTGATTCCAATGGTATATATAATACAATAGCAAATGACTAGCGCTGCTTGAAGATACAAAGTCACTACTGAGATCCAGGTCATATGAGACAAAGTCAATAGCATCTATAACTTCGTGAGATAGAGGACTCCGTAGATGAGCAGAACACAGTCCAAGCGGATATGCAATAAACTGGTAAAGTCAATAAAAGATAAGCATACCGCGATTCAGTTGAGCAGGCTGTCACGAGAGAAACACAGGGATAGCTGAGCGGCTGAACGCCGACACAAGTAGAGACCACAGGAGAGTGGTAGTGGTAATCTGTATCTGTGAAGCACACAGACAGAGAACATAACACGAGTGGAGCAATGATGATTCTTGCGGAGGTCAGCAGGAATAGCAGACACGATGAAACACAGTAGAGTTGAAGCGGTCTGGCAACCGGCAATGCAGTAGTCAGGAATCAGCTGGGACTGAAGACACGATGAACACAGGAGAGTTGAAGCGGTCTGGAAACCGGCAGTACAGTAGCGAGAAATCAGCTGGAGCTGAAGACACGATGAAACACAGGAGAGTTGAAGCGGTCTGGAAACCGGCAGTGCAGTAGCGAGGAATCAGCTGGAGCTGAAGACACAATGAAACACAGGAGAGTTGAAGCGGTCTGGAAACCGGCAGTGCAGTAGCGAGGAATCAGCTGGAGCTGAAGACACGATGAAACACAGGAGAGTTGAAGCGGTCTGGAAACCGGCAGTGCAGTAGCGAGGAATCAGCTGGAGCTGAAGACACGATGAAACACAGGAGACTTGAAGCGGTCTGGAAACCGGCAGTGCAGTAGCGAGGAATCAGCTGGAGCTGAAGACACGATGAAACACAGGAACACCTTCAGAGACTCACAGGGAATGAGACTCCAAGATCAGGCCACGAGGTAATGACCACAGGTGCTCTAAATAGGGCGTGTTGCCTGATCAGCCAATTAACTAAAAGCAACAGGTCTGAAGGGTTCATAGAGGCTGCGCATGCGCAGACCATCAGGATGGCGGGCGGCCACGGTTCCTAACAACGGGAGAAGAGGCACTCACAGTCCGGTGAGTGACAGTACTATTATTATTATGTACAACCTTGCATGCATCTAGCCATTTTTCTGAAACCCCTGTAACTATTCTCGGTTTAACTTTGCTTTGGGCAACCTTGTCTTGTTAATGTAATAACATTATCCACCCTGGCCAATTGGCCCAAATTTGACTTGGTGTGGATGCGTCAGATGCATGACTGTAGCTTTCAAAGGTAAATAGTTAAGGGCCATGGTTACATTTTGATAAGTTAACAACTGTTATATCTTTATACATTTTGCACAGCTGGTCTGACTACAAATGTAAGCTGAAAGAAAAGGTAAAGACGCAAAGAGCCCTCAGCAGAGGAACAGGAGGTGGCTCTCCTGTCCCACTGGACCTAACTCCACAAGAGCAACAGGCATTAGCATGCCTCTCAACTGAGAGTCTAGTTGGGGTGGGCAACATAGACACCGGCGGCCTCACCCCCCCCCACAGAAGTGTACAATCCACCAGGTACATGTTATGTTGGTCAAAATGTTATCTGCCAATGTTTCTGTCTTGCCTTGGCACATGTGTACTTTCTCTCAGTATGTGGCTTATTGTTAACTTTGCAGTTGGACTCACTTTTGTCCCCCACTGAGACATTGGGAGCAGTCACTTGTGCGCTTATCGGGACAATTTGAAACCCACACTGAGATTCTTTCCAGTCACGTTTCAGATACCGCCACTATCCTCACCCGGTCTGAACACAAACTCGACACCCACCTCGAAGGACTTAATTCAAGGCTGGATAATTTAACTTTGGCACTCACCACTATCTGTACCCTTATTTCGAAATGTATTGACCAAACACACACTTCACACCACACTTCAAACACTCACAATCATTCACCCCCATGCCCAATGACCACTCCCATCCGACAATCTTTTGGTACCCCAGAGCTTCATAGTGATTTGTCTCCCCTTTCTATTCATCACTTTTCTGCTGCTGGCCGTAATTCCTATGCCAACCAACATGCACACCCCCCAACTTCGCTGCCTCCTTCCCCTTCTCCTGCCTCTTATGTAGCTCTGGCCCTCCTCCTGCCTCTTATGCAGCTCCTGGCCACCCCTTGGCCCATCCCACCACACAACCCTCAGCACACCCATATCATCCCAATGCGTTCCGCCCTGACTCTCAACATGGCTACTGGCAAGGCCACACACATGGCTACCCCTGGGGGTTCCACCAAGCTAAGCATTCTGGCTCCTTCACAGGCTATGTCCCTGGCTTCTTCCCGCAAAACCCTCCTGCCCCTTCCTTAAGCCTTCGTTTACACCCTGCTGACCAACTGTCCTCTGATTCTTCTCTCAAGGCCTCCACATCACGGGTCACATGAAGCCAAGGCAATTCAAAGGGCAAGGGAGCTGGCAAAATCTCCCAATAATTATATATTTGGTTGTGTATTATTATTTTTTTGTGGTTTTTACTTGTATTTTTCAAAACCACATTTATCCTATGAAATTTGTAAATAAAAAATTTGCTTGTTTGTTCATTTAATATAGTCCAAATTAGATAAGTCAAATAAGTTAGCGTAGCAACTTAATGAGTCAAGTACACACCCAAAATCTGAGACACATTACATATCATTGCCTGGTCAAATCTAACACATCTAGCCTCTGTGTTTGTGACACAGACAAATGATAGCTTACTTTCAAGCCTTTGTTTTGTTTACTTTGGGATAACTTAAACCTGCCCTAACCAATTAGCAAGGGTGAGTGTTTGGTTATTAATTTTTGACTTAAGGAAAGTGTTTTTTAAACATGTTTTTTTGCTGTTTTATGGACCACAAACATATTTGTTCCATATTTTCTATATAGCAGACATCGGCTTATGAAAAAAAAATGAGAGTCATGCAGGTGTAATCTTTTACATATTTATGTGTGATTGTGGACATTTAAACCAAAAGAATGATTTTTCCACACTTCAGTGATGTTATTCAGCGCTACTGGTATAATTTTTGGGGACTTAAACATGACCTTGAGCTTCCTTAAATGCTAAGCAAGAAGTTAAGAAAAATGCAAAGTACAGCTTCTTAACTATCTGACAGATCCAGAGGTACACGACTACTCTTCTTAAGTCACTAAGATCTCCGCCCGATCTCCTCCCGATCTCCACTTACTCTTCTTTACTCATGACACACTCTGCCCAGTTTCCAACTCTTTTTTTTTTAACTGGTCGAAAAATTTCTTACGCGGCCGTCTTAACTTTCCATTTCTTAACTTGGAGATAAGTTTCTTAAGTTAAGAAAGTCTTCACTTACATTGTGGAATTCTATTCTTATCTCCCTCTTCTGGGCATGCGCAGTAGTGATTTGTATTGAAATGCGTAAGATCCTCAAAAATCGGCAGATCCGTTCCTTAATGAATTAGGCTCTTTATGTTCAAATTGCATAGTAAACGCATAATAAAACTTACAAACCAAATTAATTTTCTTTTGGGATTCAGAGTAATTGACAGACCAAATATGTTGAAAATATTATATTATTTGATCACATTATAATAATCAGTCTACATAAAATGACAGTCCAGCACCCATTGATGGATTATTATTATATGGACTATGATAGTATTAAGTTTTTCTATGAACTAGTGTTATTTTTGTTAAATCTTTTTATTAGACAACAAAGAAAGAAAAGCAATATACAATAATAAATTGTAATAAGAATTGGTGTACAGTATGTTTCGTTTAGTCTTGCTTCTTATGTTACAAACTATTTTTTTACGAACATTACGGGGGTTATTCAATTGTTTGCGTATTTGCATATTTCAACTCTAATACACGGATTTGCAGACATGGCGACTATTCCAGGAGAAAGAACTGATAGCATTCAATTTCAAATCAGAATCCGCCCCCTTATAGTGTAATACAGTGGTTGTACGAATCAGGGTTGTCCGCATCTTCCCGCCATTCGCAATTACCAGCCCACAATTCTATATAAAGATTTACCCACCCTTTGCAAACTGCGATTTTGCAGAGATTTGATGTTGTTGGCTTATCCCTGTGACCCTCTGAGTATTGGTGATTATTATTCCTCCAGATTGCTCTTTTTTGGATTGCTATTTCCACTGCTTAATTCAACTATTTCCACTTATTTAATTGCACATTTTAATGTAAATTATCATATAATTTGCATTACATATACCCTTTGGAACAGACTACTCCAAACACATTTTAACTACACTACTAACACCACACTACACTAATTAAACACTACACTACACCTCACCAATATTTTATTTGATTGCACTTTGCAATATATTGCATAGTGACAGAAAAATATTTGTCTAAATTGGCTAAGAAGAATAGTGTGACATGGTGTTGTATTGCTAGTCTATTCAGTTCATTTTTATATGAATAGATTAAATAGATATGACAGATAATTTTACATTAGTTTGACACAGTTTTTTTTGTTAAATATAATCTACTGAAGAAAAAAATAACTTAGATGTGGTTTATTAGAAATTGTATTTAATATACTTCTGATAGAAAAATTCCTATAGATGTTTTCAGAGCTATTGCAGAAAGCTATATATATATATATATATATTTGAATAGCTACTTGCGCTACAGTTGTATTTCTTATATATATATATATATGCATACTCCTCCATACATGCTGCCAGGGCCGCCATCAGGGGGGTACGGGGGGTACTGTTGTACTAGGCCCGGGCTCACCAGGGGGCCCGGTACAACAGTGCAGCACAGATTTACCTGGGGCCCCACTGGTCTCCGCTACTCTGTCTTCAGCCTGCCTGTCACCGTGACAGCCAGGCACCAGGATGCGATCGCAGGGGTGGAGGATTCATTCCCCCTGCGATCATGTGATCTGGCTGTCACAGGCAGATCACATGATCGCAAGGGGAATGATTCCTCCACCCCTGCGATCGCATCCTGGTGCCTGGCTAACAGCCAGGCTGAAGACAGAGTAGCGGAGACCAGCGGGGCCCCAGGTAAGTATGTGTCGTTGTTGCTCATGTGGGGGGGGGGGCGCTCATGGGGGGGCCTGGGGGACACGGGGGGCCCGTACTGGGCCCCATGATTGCTGAAGGTGGCCCTGCATGCTGCATACATATACTGCAATATTGTGCTCAAAAATGACTCTATTACTGAGTTGGCAATTTTAAAAAATTGAACTATGTACAAAAATTAAAAACTATGCTTAACTAGATCAAGCCATTAACAAGACTATTCAATCTAAAAATACAAATCCTCAACAGTCTTCTGCTCTCAGATGACAGTGGTCTTCTCTTCTTCTCTAATGGCAGTTGAATGAGATGTAAAAAAAAATGTATTTAATACTTACTGGACTATACCATCTGTTTTTATACACAGGGGATGCATTTGACTGTCATGTGACATAAATAAAAAATTATAGCAATTTTACAGATTATTTTACTGCACATAACTTTTCTGACAACTTTATTATTTTTATATTATCTTAATTTCCCCCCAAAAAAATAAGTTTGATAAATTGCTGGATAGCTTAACGCTTTTGCACCACATTTATAGGTGCGATCGAAAAAATGCCAAATCGCTATTTCATTGTATAGGCGGTAACGCGAAGTAGGACAATTGAATAGCTGAATTCGCCCCTCCCCATACATCTTCTTTGGCCTTGCTGCGAATTTGCGTTACACATTTTTTCAGTCGCTAATGTGGAAAATTGGCGAAATTGAACTGAGTGAACGCAATAAATCCACAAAAAGGCGTTAAACAAGAGTGGAAACACAGATTCAAAGCTCATTGAATACCCCCTATTACTTTATTTCAAGACTTCAAAAGAATATTTCTACAAGTTCATAAATTGTGGTAGAAGGTTACATCATAATGTTTGCACTTTGAACATGTTTATGTTGGCTTTGTGACACATATGCCCTATTGATTGAATTTAAATGCCCTTCCTGAAGATTAGTTGATGTTAGGGCCCTATGAACTAGTTATTCAAGAGATGGGTTTATTTATGTCATGCTTATTGGAATGTACTATAGTAGCATAGTTGTTGAGGTTGAAAAAAAGATACCAGTCCATCAAGTTCAACCTATTTTGGATCTATTTTGGATCTCCTGTGATCCCTGTCTTATTAATTAATGGAAAGGCTGCATTTCCATTTTTATGTATAATTCCTACCATTTGTATTTACTGTATTACAGCTTACTCAAGTAGCGTTGCGCATGCACAATGAGCTACGTTACTTGCGTAAGCTCTAGGTACAGTATTAGGTGATTCTCCCACTAGCGTGGGCAAATCACATAATACTGTAGTTATAGCTTACGCAATGAACGTAAGTTCATTGCGGTTAGGACCTCCTAACTAATAGGAGGTGTTTGCGTCGGGTAAAGACTTTTTTTATTTTGCTACAATCAAGAACAAAGATTGGGATGTTACAAATATAGGCCCTCCTGGCCGAAGCAATGAAGATATTGGACAAGCCATCACTTTTGGAAGTACAATTTGCTAGGACTGGGGCAAGCACGGATCTTGTAAAGAAGAAAGAAGACATCTTTGGTGAGTATTTGCTTTTTTTTATTTTTATTAAATAGATGTGGTTTAAATGAGGGTGGTTACTGTATTTATTGTGGGGTTTTTATTTTTAATAAATATGTGTGGTTTGTACTAGGGTGTTGTTGTTTATTTAACTTTTTTCTTTGTGGAACTACAGGTCCCAGCAAGCCAGGGATGTCAGGGCATGTTGGCACTTGTGGTTCTCCAAGTGCCAACATGCCCTGGCTGCCGTGGGTATGCTGGTGCTTGTAGTTATACAAGCACCAGCATGGCCACACTGTTTTTGGCAACCTGGCTGGCTGGGACTTGTACTTCCACAAAACAAAATGGCGTCCGTTTATTTTGTTCATACTTTTTCGCCTTATTACCCTACTACCCACAGCCCAGGGGTAGTAGGAAGAGCCCTAGTGCTATCAACACTGGGCTGGTTCTTTCTAGGGGGGCCCGCTCGTTTTTTTTGGTGGACCCCACTCCCTAGGGAATCTAGCCCAGCGCTGAACAGTCTAGGGTTGGTTAGTCATTATGGCAGGGGGACCCCTGCCGCGTGTCCCACTGCTATAGTGCCGCCAACCCTGGCTGGTTTGCCTAGTGCTGGTAAAGTGAAAATTGGGGGGACCCCTCGCAAAATTTTTCCCCGATTTTCACGGAACCAGTACTAGTCAGGCAGCACTAGGGTTAAGCATGAATAGTGGGGGGACCTCATGCTTTTTTTTTTTTCAACTTTTATCTATTCTTTAACATTTTAACAGCTCCGGCAGCTGTATGACAGGGGCAGTGTAACAGTGATGTGTTTAAAACACACTGATACAACACAGGCGAGTTTTGCAAACACAGGAGAGTTTGCTAATCTCGGGAGTGTTTACATCGCTCAAAATCGCCAGAGATGACTAGCGATTTTGAACATAAGTGTCAAAATCGCAGCTTGATACATTTCAAGTTTTTTTTTCAAAACTCGCGGGCAAACACCCGCGATTTGTCGCGATTTAAACACGCTGCCAAACTCGCACTTTGATACATTTACCCCTTGAGAGCTGTATAGCTGCAGTGGCAAACAGTCGGGAGTTTGATCTCTGGCGATTTTGCAAGTAGCGATTTTGACAGAAGCAGAACTCTGGCGATTTTGCATGAAATCTCAGCTTCATACATCGGCGAGTTTCAACTCTCCCGAGAAAATCGCTGGAGTTGCAAAGTCGCACTTTAATACATTTACCCCCCAGTGTTTTTCTTTAATTTTTAACTGTAGTTATTGGCTTAATCCAGTAGAGAGATTGCATCGAGAGGTGTTGCAATAGGATTTTAATTGTGGAGTGAATGTGTTTTATATAAAACTTTTGCTGGTGAAGAATGAAGATATTTTCATTGGGGGAACATGTAGGAACTGGCAACCCAGATGGCAGTTAACAGAATAAAAGTATATCCATTATTCATGCTGACAGCAATGATGATGTCACAAACTGATGCTTTGTGCTGCATATGCTTTCTTTCAGCATCGCACCACTTATATTCTCAGGGCTAGTTTTTAGGATAGATGTATGGTAGGTAATACTGGCATAAACCCACCAGTGTTACGACTCTACCTGTTCTTTGTATCTAGCAGCAGTACCTCATACCACCAAAGGTGCTGCTGTTCTGTTCCTGAACTCTTCAACATACCTGAATCAGTTAATCTCCTTGCATGATGCCTAATTAGAACTGCACCTTTTGCACTGCTTCAAATACCTGCCTCTAGCTGTGCTCTGTGCTGTTCATCTGTTTATTCCTGGCTGCTGCTGCTGCACTGTTCCTGTGTTTGCTCCATTTCTGCTTGATCTTTTGTTGTGACCCTCAGCTTGATTCCTGGACCCTGCTCGTTTACCTGTTGCCCTAACCTTCGCCTAGACTTCTGGAATTTGCTTAGTCTTTTGTTGCTCAGACCCTTGCCTGGTGACTGGACTCTACTCCTCTGTTTGCTTCCCTGGACAGACTCTTAGTGGTTACATAAATATATAAAATTGAAAATATTTCCAGTTCTTCCGTCATGAAAACTCTATCCACACTGTAATTTATTTTACTACAACCAAGAAAATGAACTATTTTGACAATTGTGTAATTGCTACATTGCTATATTTCAGGCAAAATGATATCAGTACGCACGCACCACACAGAGGCGGAACATGGAATCATGGTAGAAGTGCGTGCTACCAAAGTACTCAGGGAAGCGGGGGAGGGCAGGTCCAGCATGTAGGGGCATGTTGGTGGAGTGGAAAAAACAGCAGTGACAGTGTCAGACTGGATCAATAGGGGCCACATGGGGGAATACATTTGTAGGTTCCAATGAAACAATGTGCATTATGAAGCCAGCTGTACACAGTGTAACCTACGCCTCTCCAGCTAGTTTGAAACACTAAATTCGGGTTGCCCTCTTGCAATACATGCTGTGCTTTGTAGCTCTACAACACTGAAGATACAGAGGCACTTATAAAAGTAGGGTATCATTGACGGAATGCCCACCCGGAGCAATGGTGGGCGAGTGGAACTCATCCTGGTGGGAAGTTTCTATTATTATACCAAGTAAATATTGTATGTAAACATGTGATATTTTAAGGTATCTGACTACATTAAACAAAACATAGCACAAGAACTACATTTAAAATTTAAACTACATCTAAAGTGCAAGAAACTTGATGAATTTCATTGCTGTTAGAAGGGAGTTATCCAGTTCAAAGATATAGGGACTTATTTACCATGAACAGCTCCTTTGTGGTGATATGTAAGAAAATATTCCTTATTGCCACAAATTATCACAAAAAATTTGCTGGGGCAGCTCAGCGATGCTCTTCTGCACTAAAGATACTGGCCCAAAGTGATAACAGTTAATTTATCAGTTTGACAGGCCAGTCTTTAATTCAACTTGCAAGATTAGGCCTTTTATTTCAACTAAAGTGAATAAAAAGCATAAAATGTAAATGTAAATATAAAATGTATTTAACAAAATTTAAAACAATTTTTAAAAATCTTCATGCTGCCAAGGAATGAAGCATTTTTTAAATGAGTAAATGATTTTAATATGTTATATGTAAGCAGAATAACTATTGTGGCTGTGTGAGCACTGAAATAATACTTGTGCAATTTGCATGGGGAAGCCTTTGATGACAAAAGCCAGTGAATCTTCCTGTCACCAGGATTATCGCCGGTAATAGGGTAAATACTCTCAAAATCTAAAAATTCTGCTTACCTGCCATCCTCAGGTTCGTACATACCTCCAATCAGCAGCCAGCAGGACCCAATTGACTTCAGCAGAAGAGGAGGCGGATGGTAAGATAGTAAGGGCAGAAGTAGAAGAAGAGGGCTGGCAAGGGAAGGTGCTGGGCAAGAGGAAAAGTGGTCTCTTAAGGGCACAGGGTAAAAGTGGGCGGTGGTGACACATGTTAACTGAAGATGGGGGGATAGATATGATGAGTGGCAAAAGGAGACACACAAAGGGGGAGACAAAAAGGACAGGCAACCTCAATATGGAGATAAATATACACAAACAGAAAGTGGGCAAAGAAAGACAGATGACGAGAACATACAAAATTAGAGACAGACACACAAAGAGGGGGGAAGAAAGTCAATGGCACATACACAGAGGAGATACAGATGCACACACACAAAGAGGGGCAGAGTCACACATGAGTTATATAGGTACACATACAAAACTGGAGACTGAGAGACCAACACAAGGGAGGTAGCAGGGGGGTGATAATGTGATAAGACATGCACACTGGGGGCTGGGCTGGGGAGGAATGAATGCAGACAGCCTAACAATGAGGGAAGCAGGAGAAGGTTCAGAGGTGCTCAGGTTCCAAGCAGCAGGTGGAGGAGACGCCAAGGTGGTACGCTATGCACAGGCAGAGTTTTCGACCGGTGGGTAAACAGTGGTCGCATTCTGCTTGTCCCCAGGAATGGGGGCGGTCCCACTCTCACCAACATCATGCAAATCATGCAAGCACATTATTTCATGCGCTGCCCTCCCTGCTGCCAATAACCAAAGCACCTGCTCCACCCACTATGCCCACACTACGCCCTTGCCCTCACAATTATCCGGGTTTGCTGCTATATGCACACTGAGCTGAATTTCATTCAAACCTGATATTGCTTTAAAGTAAATAAATTATTCTCTGCATTCAAATGTAATGATGGCAATAGCTCAGCAACTTATAATCAAATGTCATGCAAAGTACATTCCTATATTTAATAATAACACCATCTCAGTTCATGTCACACCGCAGACAGCCTTGTCCACAATTAGACAGACAGTTCTGGATGGTTATAAAGAAATCAGATACTGCATCATCCTGTGAAGAAAAATATGAATTTTACAGCTTTTTATTTTGTACTAAGTATTTGTTGTTCTATGATATTTGTCGGATTTCTTCTTAATGCATTTATTGTGATAAAATTCTTCATTTGGTGGTTGAAAGGTCAAACTCTTAAAGCCGTGGACATTATCATGACCAGCTTGGGAATGGTGAGGATCCTTCTTCTAATTATTATGCTTTACAAAACTGCTGATGAAATTGCTCCTAATTCAGTCTCTCCAAGCAAAGATTTTGTGAAATATTATTTCACTGCAGTTATATGTGTTGCGTTGTGCAGCCTGTGGTGGGGCACCGTGCTCTGTGTATTCTACTGCGTGAAGATCACAAACTACAACAACAGATTATTTCTGAGACTTAAGATGAACATCTCCAGGTTGGTGCCGTGGCTGCTTCTGACATCACTGGTGGTGTCTTTTCTCTCCAGTCTACCAATCAAATGGTGCATGTACTCAGTACACTACATGAATTCTACCGGTAATATTAACAGCTCTAATACAGGAAATGTATCTTTGGAAGAAAATATTATGAACATTTCCATCATCTTTTTCACAGGATCCATCTTACCATTCCTGATATTCTGTGCAGCCATTTGTCTTCTGATTGTATCACTCCTGAAACACACCAGGAATATGAGCAGCAAAGATTCAGTATTCACTAATATCCAACTTGACGCTCATATTGGTGCAATTAGAAGCCTGATCTTTTTTCTGGCGCTTTATGTTCTGTATTTTATAATTGCAAACCTGAGTTTTATTGACAGAAATCAAGATTTATTATATGATTTATTATACACTACTGGTATATCTGCCTACCCGAGCCTGCACTCTGTTATATTAATAACCAGCAATGTAAGACTGAAACGCTCAGTTCTTGATGCTTTCCGCTGTGCAGGAGCAAGTCATTCAAATAATCAATAATAATATGGAAGCTGTACTGGCTAATATGTTGGCCATAAGCTACACAGAAATAATATTAGGCTATAATAGCGCTTAATAGCAGCTATAGTGTGACTGAAATAAATGTGCTTTATTTGTTTGACTTTGGTTTCTACTTAAATCAGATCAGGGTTCAACAATTTCTTTATTGTCCACTCTATTTGTTAAATTTATATAAATATATATATATATATATATATATATATATATATATATAATATATACAGCAAGTTTCTTTTTCTTTTTCAAGGAATAAAGTCCTTTAAACAAACAAGGAAGTATCCAAATGTGTGAGATAGAGAGGGCTCTACATACGTTTGATTGCAATATGCATTTGTATTATCAATTGCATTGGAATGCACAGGCATGCAATTACATTAAATTATAAAGAAATTTCATATTAATCCTGCTCATTGTCTCTCTCTATGATGATGTATGTATACTGTTTGTATAATGACTGTGTTACCATATACTGTGTGGGGAAATATAACGATTATCACCCACACAAACTGTACCTCGTTTATCATGTTAAAAGAGGGCGAGTTAATATATTTTTAAACCCTGATACTCTCATCAGACACTTCATTTTTTTAGGAAAATGTGTTGTAGTTCATTCCCAGTCAAAATGGAAATTTATTTAAGATATTTTGTTACGTTCAAAATATCCCTTCATTAAGAAACTATAATAAAGGGATATATTTTATATTTTATTATATTATTTTATTATGTTATATTTCCTTTACATAAATATAACACACACATATTTTTTATAAGCCAACTTTTTTTTTTACTCAACGTTTTCAAATAATTTAGAATGTATTTTCTTGTATCCATTTTTATCAAAACCTTGGCTTTGGGTGTCGGATAATTTGGATAGGGGGATTGAAAATGGAGATGGGGGCTTGAAACTTGGTCAACTGGAGCTGGGGAGCTTGAAAGGTTGGGGATTTCATTGTCAGCTGTAAAAAGTTGCAATCTTAATATATTTATAAAACGTATCTTAGTTCTATGGTTGCACTTTGTTCTCACATTTTTCAGGCTCAGCAGAGTTCAGAAGTAATACATTAACTTAAACTCTCTGCAAAGGTTCATGGTATGCTGAACACAGTAGTAACCAGAGGACTGCATTTTGGAGGCACATGCAGATATATTTTGGGTGGTGAGGGGGCTGCTTGGCAACATACACTTATTAGGCCCATGGTGTAAAACCATGGAATGAATGTCAAACTTTGGCTAGATCTAGGTTAAATCATATTTGGGAAACAAAAGCTTTCTGAGGTCTACACTTTTATGCTGCCAAAAAATTATTAAAAATATTATACTACATTATAATATCAAGATGCTACTATTTTTCACCAGTCGCTTATGCGTCATCCTTCTCTGAATCATGTGATGATGATGATTTGCAAAATGGAAGGGACACATTTGAAATATTTACTGCCCCCTGGCCCTCCTCCTCCTCATTGGCTGCCTCCTCCTTGTTGGCTAACTCATCCTCATTGGTTGCCTCATCCTCATGGTCCACCTACTCCATAGGCTGATGTCTATGCGGTAGGCAGTAGAGTCGTTCTGTTGGATTAAATATGACACAGTTTATTTTAAAGGTTATCTCTGCCTCACACATACATTGAGGCATCCAGATAATGTTAGGTTGCAATGTGAAATGTCCAATACCACAGAATATTTTGGTACAAATAAAGACACCTCTACACCACTTTCAGATGGACTTGACCTTGTAAGTTATATTAATCACACAGTGAATCTGACACATCACTATTACATGGCAGGCCTTTTACTTTGTCCAATGAAACTTATTCCAAGTCATATTATCTTGTAATGGGACAGATATAAAAATAATATTAGGTTTTAGTATAAACAATTGAGATTATTTGAGAACGCCTATCAATCTCAGACCTCAAATCGGTGAAGAACTCAGGCTGCCTTCTCCTCAGATTGCTCCACCGCCACTGTAGCTACACTATGGTGCATCTGCTCTTAAATTGCAACCACAGACGCCTCCGGACTGCCATGTATGCCTCGTTTTACATATCATTTGTTTATAGTGAACTACGGGTCAAAAGCAACGATTCATCATTTCAGTCTTGCAACTTGGCATGAGAGAAGGTGGCAGCCCTCATATTTGCAACTGAATGAGACGTTTCAACATTCTTTGCACTGATTGATTCTCAGTGCACATATGGGCAAATGCAGGTTAGTGATGGATCCCTTCATTACCATATCTAAAATGGCTGTCAATTATTCACTATAATCAGTCTTATCCAGTCAATTAGGAGCGTGACAACGCCTAGTCAGTCACACTCAGGGAGGAGCATGCTTGAGAGCAGGAGAGACAAACATTCAGCCCTGTCATTTTGTGAGCTCTCATCACTTATTAGTAGGAGCAGAGAATTTGGAATAAGGAGCGCAGAACTTTCTATAGGAAATTATTGGTGCGTGCAAGGTTTTAGATGAGACAGTTTAAAGGGCATTTAAGTATTTGTACTAATGACTGTCTTTTTACTTTGTTTAGAAAACAACACTTCACCTGACTTGAAATCAACCTATTAATATGGATTTCCTGTATGGATTTTATTGGTAAGTACAAGCGTTATATGAGACAGTTTTAGGGACAATTAAGAATTTGTACTCATGACTGCTGTTTTACACCTGTTTAGAATAATGGCTGACCAAGATCAACCAGGCCAAAGTCTGGCATCTGTCTCCTCCACTTCAGCCTCTAAGTGGAGGCAGTCAAATTTCACCGCTCTGGAGGTGAAAGTGCTGGTTTAGCTGGTGGTGAAGAAGCTACACTCTACCACCCGGCAGCTCTCCACCCCGGTTGTGAGAAAGTCGTTCTTGCCCTTGCGGAAATATTTATTATATCTTCATAGGCTAATGTTGTCTCTAATAAAGATATTCCTAATAAATATTTATTGTGGTATATGTTTTGCAAAATTTACATCCAGTTTGTTTTATTTTATATTTGACATGGCTTATCTGGCAATTATGGTCTATTCGGCATTTCCCATCAATCCTGTTTTACCATGGAAACAACTGGTTAGATTGGGAGGAATTTAGTTGTTAATTAAATGTATAATTAGAAGTGGGTTGTGTAAACCCTTTCTAGGGGGTTTACCTTGGACGTCTACACTTGACTTGTGTGTTTTGAAGGTTGTTGCAGCCGTTATGGATGATCCGGGTGTTCCATTTCCCACGCTTGTTGTTGGTTGTTTCTTTGTTTCTGCCGTGGCGCAACCTGTGGTGGGGATAAAAAGGGGGGTGGGAGAAGAGTGTGAAAATAACAGTGCAGCTGATGCAGACAATATACTATGGTGCTATGATGTTTAGCAGTTGATTATAGCCTTTTTGCAGTATTTTTCATTATAGCTCTTTTGCTTTTTGTTTATAGCTCTAATGCAGTGTATATTGTACACGGTGGTGGTCCCATTATTAGCTACAGTTAGTCGATTTTAGCCCTGGGGGTGATGTGGGGTGGAGTATGTTTATAGCTTGATGTTTATAGCCCCAAAAATGTATAGCTCGTGGTATTTAATGTGGTGTTTATGGCTCTGTATTCCAAGCAAGTTGTTTATAGCTCGTGGTTTATTAATAGTGGGTGGTATTTGTGTAATGGGTTCCCTTATGGTATATCTTGTGGTCTTAAAGGCAGTGTTTATGGCTCTGTATTCCAAGCAAGTTGTTTATAGCCCGAAACGTTCTAGTAGCTTTGGCCACGTGGATTCTTGTAGCCGCTTGGCCACAGCTACAAGAATCCACTTGGCCCAAGCTACTAGAACATCTCGGCGATTGACATCTCACCACCCACCACCGGACTAGCCACTCAGACCATCCGGATAAGAAGGTCACATTATATAAACAAACTGCTCTTATAAGAGCACCGGAGCCTAATATAAACAGTGCACCTTGTACTACACACCCAATACTAGTCTTAACACATAATTACTTATACTGACTCCGTATCACAGCAATTATATACTCCAGAATCCACCACACATAGTCTAATAGGTAACCTCCACCACACCCCCATCTCATACAGACATCCACCAAAAGAAAACCCATAACATAGATACCACCCACTGTCTACACATAAAAACCACAAGCTATAAACAACTTGCTTGGAAAACAGAGCCATAAACACTGTCTTTAATACCACAAGATATAACATAAGGGAACCCATAACACAAATACCACCCACTATTAACAAACCACGAGCTATAAACAACTTGCTTGGAATATAGAGTCATAAACATCGCCTTAAATACCACGAGCTATAAATTTTTGGGGCTATAAACATCATGCTATAAACATACTCCACCCCACATAACCCCCCGAGCTAAAAACTACTAACAGTAGCTAATAACGGGACCACCACCGTGTATAATATACACTGCATTAGAGCTATAAACAAAAAGCAAAAGAGCTATAACGAAAAATACTGCAAAAAAGCTATAATCAACTGCTAAACATCATAGCACCATAGTATATCGTCTGCATCAGATGCACTGTTATTTTCCCACCCTTCTCCCACCCCCCATTTTATCCCCACCACAGGTTGCGCCACGGCAGAAACAAAAAAACAATTAAATGTATAAATCTGAAAATATTTCCATTTCTTCCATCATGAAAACTCTATCCACACTGAAATTTATTTTACAACAAACAAGGGAATTAATCATTTTGTAAATTATGTAATTGATACAATTTTGCCTAAAATATGGCAATGTATCACTACGCACACACCACACAGAGATGTATCATGGCACATGGAGCAAGTTCATGCTTCGACACCCTGTCTTCTTTAGTACAAAAGGGGGGTGGGGGGGGGGGCAGGATCAGCAGGTGGGTTCATATTGGAATAAAAAATAAACAGTAGGGACAATGTTGGACCGAAGAATTTAGAGCCACATGGGGGAATGCATTTGCAGATGCAAATGAAACAGTGTGTGTGTATTATGAGGTTGGCTGTAAATAGTGTAACCTATGACTCTCCAGCTACTGTGGAACTATAAAATTCGGGCTGCCCTCGGTCAAGACATGCTGTGTTTTGTAGTTCTACAACACTGAAGAGCCAGAGGAACTTATAAAAGTAAAGTAATCCCCCCCAGTGGGTGCTTCTATTACTATATGAAGTAAATATGCTATATAAAGTCTGATATTTTAAGGTCTCTGACTATACTAAAAAAGACACAGACTACATTTAGAAATGATTTATTGATTTATATTAATACTGCTGATCTAAACTAGCATTTTCAAAATGTGCAAGTATCTTGATTAACATCATTTCTGTTAGAAGCAAGAGATTCAGTTCAAAGATATAGGGACTTATTTACCATGAACAGCTCCTTCGTGGTGATATGTAAGATATGTACAAAAAATCCCTTATTGCCACAATTTATCACAAAAACATTTCTGGGGCAGTTCAGTAATGCTCTTCTGCCCAAGAGATAGTGCCCCAAAGTGATAGCAGATATGTTACCACATTGCCAAGCTAGTCTTTAATTCAGCTTGCCAGATTTGGGCATTTATTTCTACTAAAGTGAGTAGAAAAATGTAAAAAAGTTTTAAAAATATGCAATGTATTTTAAATAAATGAAAAAAATTTGTAAAACCTTTATATATTCAAGGATTAAAGCATTTTTAAAATGGGTAAATGATTTAAGTAAGTTCTCTGTTAACAGAGTTGGTATTGCATGGGTACAAGTACTGACATTATACTTTTGCAATTTGCATGGCAAGCTTTCTATGACAAAATCCAGTGAATCTTACTGCTGCCATGGCTAGCGCCGGTGATAGGGTAAATATTGTTAAAATCTGAAAATTGTGTTCACCTGCCATCCTCCGGTTAGTACACACCACTTCTAATCATGTTATTGATACACACCGCTTTTAATCAGCTGCCAGCAGGACCCAATTGACTTCAGCAAAATAGGAGGCAGATGATAAGGGCAGAGGTAGAGGAATGGGGGTGGCAGGGGAAGGTGAAGGGCAAGAGAAAAATTGGGCTCTGAGGGGCATAGGATAAAAGTGGGTGGTGGAAACAAATGTTAGCACAAGGTGGGGGAGAATATGATGAGTTGGAAAGGGAGACACACAAATTGGGGAGAATGAAAGGACAGGCATCTTGTCATGAAAGCCAGATAATGGGAATGTTCTTGATCTCTGCTAGAGTGACAGCTTACCCCCAGAGAGGTGCAGAGTCTAATGGAGGAGAGGTATTCACCAGGGATTCCCGAAAGAGAATATGGTCTTAGCTGCTCTCAACTGCAGGTCGCGGTTCTCTAGGGGGCGCAGAGCTTTTTTTATTTTCCTACAATCAAGCAAGAAGTTTCTGGGATGTTACAAATATGGCTCCCCCCTGACTGAAGAACAGAAGACTGCAAGCAACAATGGGGACCCCCTGGCCAGAAGAACAGAAACCATTACAAGCAGGACTTTTGGAACTACTAATTTATTTTGGACATGGTCAAGCATGGACTTTAAATACAAATTTATTTTGGACTTTGTTGACAGTCATTTTAGGATTGAAAGCTGCTGACAATAGAAGAAAACTTCATTGGTGAGTATATTGGGGATTTATTATTTTTAATAAAAATATGTGGTGTAAATGAGGGTGTTTACTCTCTTTTTTGTTTGTTTATTATTATTAAATAATGGTAATGGTTGTAATGAGGGAGTTGTGATTTTGTAAACATTTTATTTTGTGGAACTACAGGTCCCACCCAGCCAGTCGTGGGTGTCAGGGCATGTTGGCACTTGTGGTTCTCCAAGTGCCAACATGCCCTGGCTGCCTTGGGTATGCTGGTGCTTGTAGTAATACAAGTATCAGCATGCCCACACTATTTATTTACTATTTACCCGGACTGGCTGGGACTGGTAGTTCCACAAAACAAAATGGCGTTTGTTTGTTATTTTCAACATTATTCGCCGTTATTACCCTACACCCACCGCCCAGGTGGCGCTTGGTTTTTTCAGCGGACCCCTCCCCCTAGGGAATCTAGCCCAACGCTGAACAGCCTGGGGTTGGTTAGACATTATGGCAGGGGGACCCCTGCCGCGTGTCCCCCTGCTATAGTGCCACCAACCCTGGGTGGTTTGCCTAGTACTGGTTCCGTGAAAATAGGGGGGGACCCCACGCAAATTTTTTCCACGATTTTCACGGAACCAGCAGTAGTCTGGCAGCACTCTTGTCAAGACTGACTAGAGGGGGGACCCCATGCTTTTTTTAAAAAAACTTTTATCTATTTTTTACTGTTTTGACAGCTGTATGACAGGGCAGTGTAACAATGATGTGTTTATGGAACTCGCTGCTACAACACAGGAGAGTTAGCTAACACAGGAGTGTTTACATCACAGGAAAGCACCAGAGAGGACCAGCGATTTAGAAGATCAGGGTAAAAATTGCAGCTGGATACATTTGAGAAATTTTTGACTATAATCGCGGGTTATCACGTTTTTCCCGCGATTTTAACACACTGAAAAAATCGCACCTTGATACATTTACCCCCAAATGTCAAAATGTTCTGATGAATCATCTGCATGATTATTGGATCTCTGAGAAAAGCTTAGTTTTTTCCTAGCAGCAGTAGCCTGAGAAAATGAAGGAGGGGACGCCGTCGTGTCAGGTATCACTTCAGCTGACAGATGACATAGCTCTTAAACCTAGGATCAAGCATAGTCTCCAAAATGTAGGGATACGATTTCCAGAATTTCATAACTCTTCGTTCCTGGCTTAGCGATTAAAGTACTTCACCTACAAGTCCGACATATTTAGCGTAATTTCTTTGTTTCATCTTCTCCTTTAAATTTTCAAGCTGCTTTTCCAAAAGTCTAATTAAGGGAATCACTTTACTCAAGCTATCAGTGTCTGAACTCAGTTCACATGTGACTACTTTGAATCATTTCAGCACCTTGAACAACACAGAAAGCATTCTCCCCTCCTTACTTAATGTCATGGCTTGTGGAGTAAGCGTGGATGGGTTTTTGCTGTTCCTCCATCCTCACAAGCATATAGAGTGTGGAATTCCACCTTGTTACCACCTCTTTTTCTTTAAAAAGATACAAGTTTTTTATTTACATTTTTGTTTCCCTGACTTAAAACCACTTTGCACTTAAACATAGGCTTTAGCACAGTGGGTAGAGGGATAAGTATTATCATTACTGAGACTGGAGAGTGACAAGAACAATGCCACCACTCCTGTTTCTGTATGAGCTATGGCACAATAGAATGTCACTGGAGATGTTTAAGAACACTGACAGCCCTATTATTAAAATTTCTGTTTCAGCACTGAACCCTGCCACCTCTCCTGTTATTGAGTGAGCTATGGTACAGTAAAATGTAGCTGCAGATTTAGTCCAAGCCTGCCAGCCCTATTATTTCTATTTCAGCAATGACAATTAGCAATGGAGCTCTCCTCTTTGTGTGTAACCTATATAACACTGTACAATTTGACTGCAAATTCAGAAGACCAAACCTGCCAGCCCTAGTATTTGTATTTCAGCAATGACAATTAGCAATGAAGCTCTCCTCTTTGTGTGTAACCTATATAACACCATACAATGTGACTGCAGATTTACACCAAGTCTGTCAGGCCTAGTATTTGGATCTTAGCAATGACAATTAGCAATGGAGCTCTCATCTTTGTGTGTTAGCTATATAACACAGTACAATATGACTGCAGATTTACACCAAGCCTGCCAGACCTATTATTTGTATTTCAGCAATGACAATTAGCAATGGGGCACTGGAGCTCTCCTGAATGTCACTGTAGACTCTGAAGAACACTGCTACTCCTTCCTCTTTCTATTTTACCCATGACGCTGCCCAACTGCTCTACAGACTGTGCTAGCCCTTCTGTGTCCCTCTGTGAAATGGCGCTAGATCGCCAAGGAGGGTGGTACTTATAGATCCAAAACCCGCAAGATCCGACATCTGACGACATAACAATGACGTTTTGACTCATTTTCAATTCCCAAAGCACGGGAAAGTAACGAGCTCGCTCGGCTCTGTACTCAGATCTGCTAAGTTCGGGTGTGCTCGGTTCTCAGGGAACAGAGCCTGAGCATCTCTAATAATAACACTGTACAATGTGCCTGCAGATTTTGAAGAACACTGACAGCCCTATTATTTCTATTTCAGCATTGACAATGAGCAAGGAGTGATGGTACATTGGCTGGCAACAACACTGGGACCTCACCTGTTTCTGTGTGAGCTATAATAGCACAGTATAATGTGACTGCAGATTTTGAAGAACACTGACAGCCCTATTATTTCTATTTCTGCAATGACAATTAGCAATTGACCAATGACACGTAGACTGTAGACTGGCAACAACACTAGGACCTCTACTGTTTCTGTGTGAGCTATAACACTGTAGAACGTCACTGAAAACTTTTAAGAAAACTGCCACCCCTCCCTTTCTGTTTTAGATATGACGCTGCCCAACTGCACTAAAGACTGGCAAGAACCATGCTACCCCTTCTGTGTCTCTCTGTGTAATGCTGCTGGATCGCCATGCAGGGTGGTACTTATAGAATCCAAAACTCGCTAAATCCGATGATGCAACAATGACTTTTTGCCACATTTTCACTTCCAAGGGAGCGCGAAAGTAAAGAGTGAGCTAGGCTTTGTACTTGGATCAGCGAAGTTCACATGGGCTCTACACCACCCGAACCAAGCATCTCTAATATATATATAGTCTTACAGCTCCTTCACGGTGATATGCAAGATATGTACGAAAAAATTATCACCAAATATTTGCTGGGGCAGATCAGTCATACTCTTCTGCCCTAGAGATACTGGCCCGAAGTGATAACAGTTAATTTACCATGTTGCCAGACAGGTCCGTAACTCAGCTTGCCAGATATGGGCTGTTATTTTCACTAAAGTGAATAAAAAAGTAAAACATGTGGGCTTGGGAGGGAGGATTGCAGGCAGCCTAACAATGAGGTAAGCAGGAGAAGGTTCAGAGGTTCTCAGGTTCCAAGCACCTGGTGGAGGAGGAGCAGAGGTCAAGGGGCATCCTATGCACTATGCACAGGAAGAGTTTCCGCCCTCAGGGTAAACAGTGGCCATATGCTGCTTGTCCCCAGGAATGGGGGTGGTCCCACTCTCGCCAAAAGCATGCAAATGATGCAAGCACATTATTTCTGTGCTGCCTACCCCTGCTGCCAATAACCTGCTCCACCCACTATGCCCATACTACACCCTTGCCCTCAGAAATATCCGGGTTTGCTGCTATATGCATATTGAACTGAATTTCATTCAAACCTGATATTGCTTTAAAGTAAATAAATTACTCTCTGCATTCAAATGTAATGATGGCAATAGCTCAGCAACTTATAACCAAATGTCATGGAAAGTACATTCCTATATTTAATAATAACACAGTCTCAGTTCATGTCACAACACAGACAGCCTTGTCCACATTAAGACACACAGTTCTGGATGGTTATAAAGAAATCAGATACTCTGACACACGAACATCATCCTCTGAAGAAAATATGAATGTTACAACTTTTTTTTTGTTATTAAGTATTTGTTGTTCTATGATATTTGTCGGATTTCTTTTTAATGCATTTATTGTGATAAGAATCTTCATTTGGTGGTTGAAGGGTCAAACTCTTCAAGCCGTTGACATTATCATGACCAGCCTGGGAATGGTGAGGATCCTTCTTCTAATTGCTATTCTTACAGATATTGCTGATATTATTGCTCCTCATTCAATCTTTCGAAGTATAAATACCCTTGAATATTATGTCACTGCAACTATATTTGTGGCATTCTGCAGCCTGTGGTGGGGCACCGTGCTCTGTGTATTCTACTGCGTAAAGATCACAAACTTCAGCAACAGATTATTCCTGAGACTTAAGATGAACATCTCCAGGTTGGTGCCATGGCTGCTTCTTAAATCAATGATGGTGTCTTTTCTCTCCAGTCTACCAATGAAATGGTGCGTGTACTCAGTACACTACATGAATTCTACCCATGACATTAACAGCTCTAATACAGGAAATGTAACTATTGAAGTAAATATTATGAACATGTTCATCATCTTTTTCACAGGAACCTTCTTACCATTCCTAATATTTTGTGCAACCATTGGTCTTCTGATTCTATCACTCCTGAAACACACCAGGAATATGAGCCCCAAATATTCAGGATTCACTTATATCCAACTTGACGCTCATATTGGTGCAATTAGAAATCTGATCTCATTTCTGGTCCTTTATGCTCTATATTTTATAACTGCAAACTTGTTGGTTTTTAGCGACACAGGAGATTTATTATATCCATTATTATACAGTACTTGTGCATCTGCCTACCCGAGCCTGCACTCTGTTATATTAATAGCCAGCAATGTAAGACTGAAACGCTCAGTTCTTGATGCTTTCCGCTGTGCAGGAGCAAGTCATTCAAATAAGCAATAATAATATGAAGCCGTTTGTTGCCCATAAGCTACACAGAAATAATATTAGGAAACTAGGCTATAATAGCGCTTAATAGCAGCTATAGTGTGACTGAAATTAATGTGTTTCATTTGTTTGAAGTTGTTTTCTGCTGAAAACAGATCAGGGTTTTATACATAATCAAACACAAGGAAGGAATAAATGTGTTTTAGTTGTCGGACTTTGGTTTCTACTTAAAGGAGATCATAGTTCAACAATTTCCTTATTGTTCACTCTATTTGTGAAACATATATATGTATATATATATATATATATATATATATATATATATATATATATATATATATATTACACAAATAGAGTGAACAATAAAGAATTTATTGAACTCTGATCTCCTTTAAGTAGAAACCAAAGTCTATATATATAATTTTCACAAATACAGATTACATAATTTTCACAGATTATGGTTTTGTTTTCTGGTTTTTATATCAAGTTTCAGTGAGTTTCTTTTCTTTTCAAGGAATAAAGACCTTTCAACAAACACAAGGAAGTTTTGTCCTTTCTGTTTTTTCAAGTGTGCCTGTCAAAATACAAATTAAATGGTTCTGTATGGTAAAAGGTTATAGAATGATATGTTTATGTTCCAAATACATAGTAACATATTTCTCTAAATTCCTGCATAATCAAACTTAGAAACCAAATTATTTTTCTTTTGGGAATCAGAGTAATGGGCAGAATAATTTAGGCCACTCTGACATAGATTAAAAAATATATATTATTTCAGTACAATATATAATATAATATAATATAATATAATGTAATATAATATAATAATTTATTTCAGAATTACTTCATCGTATGCTTTATGTCACTGATGAAGTCAAATGCCTAATGCTTCAAATCATTAATTCTTCAATTAAAGATAAATATTACTTATGTGGATTTGCATGAAATATCTGTGACAGGATGGACCGCCTATGCCACCCTGTCTGTTGTTGCGAGGAACCGGCTGGGCTTACTTTGCCACCGTTCCCTTTTGCTATCCAAAAAGCGCCCTCTTGCCGCAGTAGGAGGGGCTTAAGCTGCTTCCACCACTGAGCGCCTTCTATGGCACTCAGAACCACGTTCCTTCTGGGTCACTGACGCTGCTAGCGTGTCTCCTTGCTGGTGTACCCAACTGGTACTCCTGACCTCTTACTATGGATCAGGGATGCTGTGGATGGATCCCCCCTGGCCTATCACACTAACCAGGGCTGCAGGTAGCAGGCAGGCGATGGTACTGGAAGCGCTTGGGTCCAAACCGCAGAAACAGCCGGAGAACGGATTAGATTTTAGGGTCTAATCTGTAGATAACAGGAAACAGCAATATTGAAGAAGTTGTCAAGCAGTTCTTTGAAGCAGAGTGATGTTTTATTGCTCAAGTATCCTGACAAGGACAGTCCCACTGATTTAAGGTATCAGTGGTTAGGTCAGATGAAGTCAGAAGAATGGGCAGCATGGTGGCTAAGTGGTTAGCACTTCTGCCTCACAGCACTGGGGTCATGAGTTCAATTCCCGATCATGGCCTTTACTGTGTGGAGTTTGTATGTTCTCCCCGTGTTTGCGTGGGTTTCCTCCGGGTGCTCCGGTTTCCTCCCACACTCCAAAAACACACTAGTAGGTTAATTGGCTGCTATCAAAAATTGACCTTAGTCTCTCTCTCCCTCTCTTTGTGTATGTTAGGGAATTTAGACTGCAAGCTCCAACGGGGCAGGGACTTATGTGAATGAGTTCTCTGTACAGCGCTACGGAATCAGTGGCGCAATATAAATAGATGGTGATGATGATGATGATGATGAATATCACTTGGGATAACTCTGGCTACAACTGTATGTGTAAATGTTTCAGTAGCTTATCAGATCTGAAAATATTTGATATATAGTTGAGGTCAGAGGCGGAACTAGTGAGCTGTGGACCCCGGTGCGGAGAGTGAGGGAGGAGGAAACCGGGGCCCTTGATCATCTGCATCTGTCATGCCATGCAGTGGGTTCCATTATCAACATGGGCTCCGGTGCACCACAGCGGCCGCACCACTGGTAGTTCTGCCACTGGTTGAGGTATAGTGATCATGGTTGTAGACTTTTTGCTACTCACAGGAGACTTTTTCTACCATATCCCATTGAAAAACATTAGTCTCTAAACAGACTGAAATGACTGATAAGCAAATATTTTATCATACATCCGGAATTCTTTCAAGACAGTAACGTACAAAATACACAAGAAAGCTCCTTCCTCCATTAATTACCAATTACCTGCTTATCTGAGGGAAACTTCAAGAGCTTATCTGTTGTTATGTTACAGATAGATCCCTTTGCAGGGCCGTAACTAGGGCTGTGCGTCAGGGGTGACCCCCCAGGGCGCAACGCTGAAGGGGGGCGCAATTTAGGAAGATTTTACGTTCATTTGGTTCAAATTGAGGGCTAGGGGGGCGGCATTTGTCTTTCTCGCCCCAGGCGCTACAATTCTAAGTTACGACTCTGTCCCTTTGCACCAATTGTAATCCAGATTGAGGAAAATGGAAGAGGGCGCAGTTTAAAGGAATGATAATGTTGCAGTACAATGTGTCACAAATGTATTTTCTAAATATGTATCTAGTATGATTATGTTTACTATGATGATAGCATATATCAAGGGTATACTGCTAGTATAATCAGAAAGGAAATAGAATGTAGAAAATAAAGAGAAAATGAATAAAAAATAAATAAATAGAAAATAATAAAAAATAGATAGAAAATAAATAGTTGAAAAAATGTATAGAAAAAAACGATAGCGCAGGTATGAGATGATGTTACCGCAAACAGCAGTGCTGGCACAATGTTATAGGTCTTTTGTAAAATAATTAGCATTCCTGGAGCGCCTCAGACTGTGGCCATAAACTGGAACAAATATTAGATCTTTCCCTAGATGTAACTAACTCAATGTTCCTGGCACTTTCAATCATCAGTCCTTTGTTGTTCTAGACAATGGTTGTGTCTTCCCATTTTCAGACGTTCCATTACGTATGTGTCACTCACAGTAACTATAGTCTCCCACCTTGTTCTGTGATTGAAGAAAGAGGTCTAATTAGGACCAAGGATGGGCCAGCCCTGCACATATTAAGAGAGGGGTGGGGGGATAAGAGGTAGATCAGGCGTGAAATAGAGAGGGCTCTATATACATTTGAGTGCAATACACATTTGTTTTGTTGACTGCAGTAGAACGCACATGGACGCAAATACATTAAATTATAAAGAAATTTCGTACTAATCCTGCTTGTTAGCTCTTTCCATGATGCTGTATGTATAATGTTTGTATAATATTGCATGATATGGAAAAAGCATATATGATGATAATGGACTAATGACTGTGCTGCCATGTACTATGTGGGGATAATGGAATAATGGCTGTGCTGCCATATACTATTTGGGGATAATGGAATAATGGGCGTGCAGACATATACTGTGTGGGGATAATGAATCAATGGGTGTGCTGCCATATACTATGTGGGGATAATAGACTAATGGCTGTGCTGAAATATACTGTGTGAGGATAATGGAATAATGGCTGTGCTGCCATATACTGTGCGAGGATAATGGCATAATGGCTGTGGTGCCATATACTGTGTGGGGATAATGGACTAATGGCTGTGCTGCCATATGCTATTTGGGGATAATGTAATAATGGCTGTGCTGCCATTTACTGTGTTTGGATAATGGAATAATGGGTGTGCTGCCATATACTGTGTGGAAATAATGGCTTTGCTCCCATATACTATGTGGGGATAATGGCATAATGGCTGTGCTGAGATATACAGTGTGGGGAAATAAAACGATTATCACTGACACAAACTGTTGTAATAAACTAGTTTATCACGCTAATAGGGGGAGAGTTAATATATTTTTAATTCCTGCTACCCTCATCAGAAACTTTATTTTTTTTTGAAAATATGTTGTAGTTAATACCCATTCAAAAGGGACAAATGTATTTCAGATATTCTGCCACGTTCAAAATATTCCTTCATTATAGAACCAATGTACCTTTGTACACATTTCCTTTACATAAATAAAACACACAATTTTTTATAAACCAACAACTATTTTTTTTACTCAATGTTTTCAAATAAATTAAAATATATTTTTATCAAAAACTTGAGCAGGGGGAATTTGGCTTTGGGTGTCGAATAATTGGGCTGGGGAGCTTGAAAGGTGGGGGATTTCTTTGTTAGCTGTAGAAATTAAAAAAACTTCCAATCTAAGTACATTTATAAAACGTATCTTAGTTCTATGGTTGTATTTTGGTCGCACATTTTTTCAGGCTCAGCAGAGTTCAGAAGTGTTACATTAACTTAAGCTCTCTTGGAGATACATGCAGATATATATTTTGCCTGGCAATATACATTTATTAGGCCCATGGTGTCAGACCATGGTGTGGAAGGACAAACTTTGCCGGGGTCTAGGTCAAACCACATTTGGGAAAGAAAGGCTTTCTGAGATCTACAATTTAATGCTACCAAAAAATAAATAAAAATATTATAGTACATTATAACATTAAGATACTACCATTCTTCACCAGTCTCCTTTGTGTCATCCTCCTCTCAATCATCTGGTGATGGTGATGTGCAAAATGGAGAGAGACATTTGAAATATTTACTACCTCCTGGCCTGCCTCCTCCTATTTGACTGCCTCCTTCTCGTTAACTGAATCATCCTCACTGGTCACCTCATGCTCATGGGCCACCTCCTCCTCATGGGCCTCCTCCTTAGGCTGATGTATATGCTGTAGGAAGTAGATTGTGAGGCTTTCTGTGGGATTAAATATGACACAATTCACTTGTAAAGGTTATCTCTGTCTCACACGTACATAGATACATCCAGATAATGTTAGGTTGCAATGTGAAATATCCAATACCACTCATAGACCATCATTGGTACAAATAAAGACACCTCTACACCACTTTCAAATGGACTTGACCTGATAAGGTTATATTAATCACATAGTGAATCAATCATATCACTATTACATGGCAGGCCTTTTGTACTTTGTCCAATTAATGTTATTCCAATATTAATAAGTAAATAATAAATATTGATGATGATGATGATGGTGATGATGATGATGATGATAGTGATTAGTAGCTCAGAACTTTCTATAGAAAATGAATGGTGAGTGCAAAGCCCTATATGAGACAGTGAAAGGGGCAATTAAGAATTTGTACTAATTACTGCCTTTTTACTCCTGTTTGGAATAATGGCTGATCAAGAACAACCAGGCCAAAATCTGTCATATGGCTCCTTCACTTCACCCTCAAAATAGAGACAGTCAGATTTCACTGCTCTGGAGGTGGAAGTGTTGGTTTAGCTGGTAGTGGCGAGGCTACACTCCACCACCCAGCAGCTCTCCACCCTGGTTGTGTGAGAGGCATACTTGCCCCCGTGGAAAATATTTATTATATCTTAATGGGTTAATGTTGTCTGTAATAAAAGTATTCCAAATAAATATTTGGTTGTGTTATTGGTTTTATACAAAATTTTGGGACTGCGCTCCTTCTTGGGTTTCAAGAGCAGCTCTATTAAATAGGGGTTCCTCCCTATAAAAAGTGCTAACATAAATAAATGGTGGTGGTGACTGTCAGCCAGAATATAACTGTTAACATCAACCTGTTTTCGGAATTATTTTATTACAAATGTGGTTGTTTTGAATAAATATCTCTAGATCCAAAAATTCTGTTTTGCTTTGGCTGTGTTGGGCTGTGAAGAGTAGACCATAATCATTTTCATTAATGTATTATAAAAATTCCACAACAGAATCTTCTGGACCTTCCCTGATGATGACAACATCATCAATAATCATTTCCATAGCACCAGGTTTGACCCCCAGCTATGGCCACTCCATATATATTGGTCTTCCCAATAATTCATATACAGATTGGCATAGCTAGGGGCAAACCTGGTGCCTGTTGCTGTTCCTTATTTTTGCAAATAAAAACCGTCCCTGAACCAACAATAATTATGGCTTAAAATAAATTCAATATTTGCTAAAATAAATTCTAACTGTACCTGACTTAAATGAGGGTCTTTTTCTAGAAAGTGTCTGGTGCATTTTATTCCTATATCATGTCTAATCACTGTGTATAGCGAGGGGCTATCATTGTCTGACATTGATACCAACATTACAGAACTGAATTGGGACTTACCATATCAAGCAATCCAATCTGGCATGGCATATTGATGCAATCCTACACCCATTTAGGATTTGACCAAAAATTTGAGACCAATCAGCAAGCAATAACAAACCTAGTATTGTTATGGTACAGACATTACACTGACCATAATAAACTGTTGCAATTTGGATGTGTTTAACTGTAATAAGCATCTTGTTTCGTGTTATAGTTAATGTGCATTATTTCAGTCATGTGCAACCATTGATTAATGAATGATATTGGGAATAAGTTAGGGACTGAGGAAGTGTGAATATATTTATTGTTTTTTATTTCATTCCACTTTAGTTTTTATTGTGTCATATTGCACTTGTTTTACTCATCATCTTAAAATAAAATTAGATTTTATTTTTAGAAAAGCCTTCATGAAATTGTGTAGAGTAATATCATCAGCCTACTTTAAATTTAAAATTGTTATTATTAGAATTTCATCATATTTATTGACTCTAGGGATTATTTTGGCCACAACATGGTCATAGTCAATGAGTGCCTATTTATTTATTTGTGTTATTGGTTTTGCAATTTTATACCCTGTGGTTTTTTGTTTTTGACATGGCTTATATGGCAATTATGGTCTACTCAAAATTGCCCATTAATCCTTTATTATAATGGCAATAACTGGTTAGATTGGAAGGAATTTAGTTGTTAATTAAATGTATAATTCTGAAAATATTTCCTTTTCTATTGTCATGAAAACTTTCTCTACATTTATTTTATAACATAAAATTGAATTATTTAATTTGCTAATTATGTAATTGATACACTGCCATATTTTAGGCACTGTATTACAGAGGTGTATCATGGCATCTGGAGAAAGTGAATGCTATGGTCCCCTGCCCCTTTAGTACAGAAGGGAGGGGCAGCGCCAGCAGGTGGTGGCTTGTTGGGGTGAAAAAGAACAGCAGGGACAGTGTTGGACTGACGCATTAAATGTCACATGGGGGAATTCATTTTTTGGTGCCAATGAAACATTGCGTGCTTATTATGAGCCACTTTTCAAATCAAGAACTTTTCAAGATCTCCCAGAGGAGAGGTCATGTGACAGGGGGTAGGAGGGCCCCGACCTCTGCAAGGAATTACAAAAATCACGGCATTTCATAGCGAGGGCTATAGAAGCGAAATCATGCCATTTAGCTCTGCCTCCAGCACAGTGCAGAAGGATGCCTACTCTTCCAGGAGTCCAGGGGGGCTCATTGAAATTCGGGAGCCTCCTGGAAATTCCTGGAGAGTAGGCAAGTACGATTATGAGGCGGGCTGTATACAGTGTAACCTACGACTCTCCAGCTGCTTTGGATCTACAAAATCCGGGTTGTCCTCTGACAAGACATGCTGTGCTTTTTAGTTCTACAACACTGAAAAGCCAGAGGCACTTATAAAAGTAGAGTATCATTGACTGAAAGCCCACCTGGAGCAGTGCAGGTAGCTGAATCCATCCCAGTGGGTACTTCTATTTCTATACAAAGTAAATATACTATGTAAATGCAAATCTAATGTTTGAAGGTCTCTGACTATACTAAAAAAGACATACCACAAGAGCTACATTTAAAATGATTTATTGATTCATTTTTGATACTGCTGATCTAAAGCTAGCATAATCAAAATTTGCAAGATTCTTGATGAATATCATTTCTGTTAGAAGTGAGATATCCACTTCACAGATATAGGGACATATTTACCATGAACAGTTCCTTTGTGGTGATATGTAAGATGTGAAATAAAATCCCTTATTGTTTACATATACAACATTAAAGGAGATCCTTATTAACCTTAGGCGTATTCTACATAAAGAGATATGTATCCATTTTTTGATTGTTAGTGTAGGTAGCCATCTGGATGAGGTCATCTTGTCGCGGTAGATGGGCATTCATGATTTGACTAAAACGTACACTAAGAACCCCATGTTTATATAATATATAATATTGTATTGTCATATTGCAAAGTCTAATTAAAGTCCAATTAGTTGCTTCATGAAACTGAATTTTTATTGGATAATTAATGATTCATGTATTGTATACAATTGTTGTATTAAGGTACAAATAAATATGGGATAATGCACGCCTTACTTTAAATTATATGGATATTAATTGTCACAGGGAACTTTTGTAACCACAGAAAAGCACAAGACGGATGTCTCTAGCTTCTGTAATACATTACAAGATATTGTAGTGCCGATGAATGGCAGATTCCATCAAGGCCCATTAGGATCCTATTATTTTCTATTATTATTAGAATATATTAATATTTTTATTTAACATATTTAGCGAAAAAATGTCATAGAGAAAACATTGGACATATAAGCAAAAAATCGTTAAATGTTTAATTCTATGGTAAATATAACACATTGATAAAATCTAGGGCAAATTATCGTAAATTCATAATAATTTACATATAACTGTGACGCATATTGAGAAAGGGAGGGGTGGGATAAACCAATATATAAAAAATATAAAACTGACTATAAAGGAAGATAACATCAAAAATGGTGTATCAGAATGAATGTAAGGAAATCATAAAATGTGTATCACAAATATTAATGGCAAATAAAAAAAATCAATGACCAAAAGTATACTAATAAAATAGAGCTGTGTGAGAGGCATACTAGCCTCTGCAGAATATAGGTATTTTATCTTAATGGGATAATGTTGTCTCTAATAAAGATATTCCAAATAAATATTTGGTTATGTTATTGGTTTTGCAATATTTACACCCAATTTTTTTTTTTTTTGTTTAACATGATCCTGAATATAGGGAATTACTTTATCTCTCCAATGGAAAGATAGGGCATTTTATAATCAACAGAACTACTATCTCTGTTCAGCTGTGGGACCCACAGAGATCAACTGTCATTGCTGTTTCAACATCTGTTCAGCTACTCACTGAGCTCAATTGTGATTGCTGCTGCCATCTCTGGTTGGCTGCTGGACCCTCTGCACCCAACTGTCAGCATCCTCCTGGACCTCATTGTGTCAAAGCGGCAGAAACTACCTACTCCATTAACGCAAGGCAGTAAAGTATCCTTCATCTCTTCCATTGCCCCACACAATTTGAACTAATTGTTCCTTTCTACTCTCTCATTACCTACCCAAGCTAATACACATTCATTCACATCTATCCATCATGCACCTACTCAATGTACAGTCTCTCCTATTTACTGTCACCGTACTTCTCTCCAAACTCCTCTTCTTTCTCCATCATCATATTCCTCCCTCCCCGATTATGATTTCCCCTTCACTACTTGCCACCTCGCTAGTCTGCACACATGAACTGTTTTGTCTTCTGCACCCACCACACTCTCCAGCCTACATGAACAGAAAAAAACCTCACACTTCCAAATCCTCCTTGCATGTCCTTTTTCTCACCATACTCCCTCTCATGACTGCTGGTGATATCTCACTTAACCCTGGGCCTGTACAATCCCCATTATCTGCTGACGCTCCTCGCTCCACCCCAAACCATTCCATCTGTCTTGTACTTCCAATCCCACCTTATCCAAATATCTCCATTACCTTCTTTTCCCTTCTCCTGTGCATTATGGAATGCCAGATCTGTTTGTAACAAACCTACATTCATCCATCTATTAATTTCTAAATCCCTCAACCTCCTTGCCATTACAGAAACTTGGCTCACCTCCTCTGACACTACATCCCCTGCAGCTCTCTCCTATGGGGACTCTCCATCAGCCATACTCCCAGATCCGGAAATAGACAAGGCGGTGAAGTAGGCATTCTACTCTCTCCAAGCTGCACCTTCTGAGTCATACCCTCTGAACCCTCCCTCTCATTCTCTTTTATGCTCTCCACCTTCGTGTTGCTGTCATTTATCTCCCCCAAGGTCCAGTTTCCCAATTACTTGATAACTTTGCGGCCTGACTCACTTTCTTTGACCTGCTTACAAGCATGCTAGGCGATTTCAACATTACCATTGATAATCCTACTGTCTCTTCTGCCACTAAACTTCTTTCACTTTCTTCTTACTTTGGCCTCTCCCAATGGACCTCATCTCCCACACACTGTGATGGGCACTCCCTTGAACTTGTCTTCTCCCGCTACAGCTCCATCTCTAGTTTCTAGAATAGAGTCTTCCCACTCTCTGACCACAACCTTTTTTCTTCAGCCTCAACTCACCTCATGCCATTCCCCCTGCACCCAAATACACACATACACAACGAAACCTAAGTACCCTTAACCCAATCCACTTTTTATTTTAACTGAAAATATTTTCTCTAATGACTGCATTGTCCTGTCCTAATCAGGCTGCCTCTTTCTATAACAAAACACTCATTTCAGCCCTAGACAATGCAGCTCCAGTTACTACATATAGTGTTCAACGATCCAAAACACAGACATGACACAACAAACAGACCCGCTACCTGCAAAAGTGCTCCCGCACTGCAGAGCACCACTGGAGGAAATCTCATTCCCTCCACTATGAATTCATCCTCTAACCTTACAGCATTGCCCTTTCAATTGCCAAGCAAGCATTCTTCAAATCTCTAAAATCCACCCAGTTTTCTAACCCACGTCGCCTCTTTTCCACCTTCAACTCACTTATCTGTCCACCTGCACCTCCTCCTCCTCCTTCCTCCCTCACTGCCCATGATTTTGCCACCTAATTCAAAAACAAAATTGGCACCATTAGATATTTCCACATGTGAAATTCCATTCACTCCACTCACTCTACTGACCTTTAGTTACACTCCCCAATCTACCTTTAATTCATTCTCTCCAATATTTGAAGATGAAGTCTCTGTACTCATTTTATCATCTCACCCTACAACCTGTCCACTCAAATCTATTCCCTCCCGACTTCTACACTCCCTCTCCTCCACTGCATGCCCACCTTTAACTCACCTCTTCAACCTGTCTCTCTCCACTGGCACATTTCCATCCTTCTTTAAACATGCACTTATCTCACCTATTCTTAAGAAACCATCTCTCGATCCAGTCTCTCTCTCCAACTACCGCTCTATTTCTCTCTTCCCCTTTGCCTCCAAACTACTTGAGAGTTTAGTGTACAAATGCCGGTCTCACTTTTTCTCCTCTCATTCCATTCTTAACTCCCTGCAATCAGACTTCAGCCCCCAACATTCCACTGAAACTGCTCTCACAAAATTGACCAATGATTTGCGTACTGCAAAATCTAAGGATAATTTCTCCATACTCAATCTCCTGGACCTCTCTGCTGCTTTTGATACGGTTGTTCACTCTCTTCTCCTACACACCCCTCACTCCATTGGCCTTTGTGACACAGTTTTTCCTGATTCACTTCCTACCTATCAAACCGCTCCTTTAGTGTTTCTACCTCTGGACCATCCTCCCCTCCACTCCCACTATCTTTTGGGGTCTGGGCTCTGTTCTTGGCCCTTTACTTTTTTCATTGTACATCTCTTCTCTTGGGGAACTAATTCACTCATTCAGCATTCAATAACACCTCTATGCTGATGACACTCAAACATGTATCTCTTCCCCTGAACTCTCTCCTTCTGTACTATTTCATGTAACCACCTGTACTTCTGCTATCTCCACATGGATGTCCCAATGCTACCTAAAGCACAATATGTCCAAAACAGAGCTTATTATCTTCCCTCCTGCCAGAGTCACCACCTGCCCTCAAATCTCCCTCACTGTCAATAACACCACAATTTCCTCAGTCTCCCAAGCTCGATGCCTTGGTGTCATACTTTATTCCGCTCTCTGCTTTATTCCTCACATCCAGACTCTTTCAAAGTCCTGTCGACTCCACCTTAAAAACATTGCCAGAATGCGCCCTTTTCTTACTCAACATGTTGCCAAAACTCTTATCCATTCTCTCATCATCTCCCATCTTGACTATTGCAACCTCCTGCTATATGGCATTCCTGACACCCATATATCCACACTTCAATCCATCCTAAATACTGCTGCAAGACTGATCTTCCTCTCTCACCGCTCCACATCTGCTGCACCACTTTGCAAATCCCTACACTGGCTCTCTGTGTCCTCCAGAATCAAATTAAAATTACTCACCCTTACCTACAGAGCTCTCTACAACACCACCCCTTCATACATCACAAATCTCATATCAAAATACTCTCCCTCCTGACCTTTTAGATCTACCTCTGACCTGGTCCTTGTCTCATCTCTGGTAACCACCATGTCATGTCTCTCCATTCTCTAATTTCCTTATAATTCTACATAAGAAACTCGTGTAGTCTTTCTTCATAAACTATCAGCACTTTTGTAGCCTTTCTATTTTATCACAATCTAATGCTAATCCCTCTGCCTATGCAGCTAAGAATTCTGCTGTTATGATATTCTTATTATGACTAACTTGATATGATAACTGGTACAGTGTGTACATTCATTACAAGTGGCTGAAGTAAGAGTGCAGATATTGAGCATAATTTCTGTCATGACATATTAAATACAATTTAGCTGAGCAGCGTGTTGGGTAATTACCTAGAAATAATGATTACATGGAAAGGTATTGGATCATCTGAACAGTTTACAGCATTTTTCCCATAAATGCTTAAATGTATAAAACTTATTTCTTTACTACACATCCTGTTCTGTGTTGAAAAGAAAAATTCAAATAATTCTAATTCCTAGTAGAAATAGAAGTAAGTGGGTAAAGTTAGGAGTTATAGTTACTTGATTTCCTTTACCTATATATAAATTTCATTATTGGAGTATTAAATGATGTTGAGATGTAACTTGATTGTGTAGTGGTAGAAACCCAACAGTTAGTAATGGTTTACACAATTTGTAGACCTGGATTACTTAATTTCTATTGACTGTTTTGCCACCAAGTTGTTGCTAACTGGCGGGTTCCTTATGGTCATCGGGTCATATTTGTCATATTTGGAAAGATACAGCCAGATAATGAAGTACTGTACAATGTATTTACTATACAAAATTAAAGTAAACACTTACATAGGCAAAACCATTCATCAGTTTTGACCAAAACAGTATATGTCTGAATTGTCTTGTGCTATACACCTATCATGTTCCTGGACCCACTTCTCTTCTCCCACTGTTCTCACCATTTGTGCTGATATTGAACCGCTGAGTTAGGAAGCTGAATATAAAAAGTGTTTAGGGTTAATGTTGAGGCCAATGCGTTTCGCCCCAAATCAAGATTTGCTAACAGGTCCAGGAGTGCCTATACCATGAGGCAATTCAGAATTCAAAACTGATGAATGAGTTTGCCTATGTAACCATACAAGGAAAATATACAGTAACTGATACATCCATTAAATATAGGTCACTCTCCAATAAAAAATATGACAGTGAAATCTTTAAGAGTCATCTATTTATGTTGTGTAAATTTATCATTTATGTTGATGCTAAAATTTAACACACAAAATACATATATGTATTCAGAGCTTACCATGCAGCATTTATTCAAAAATATTATTATTATAATTTTAGCTTTGTAAGGCACCACAGTGCTCGATACATCAGGGAAAACAATACATACATAAAACAGGGGCATACAAGGTAGACAAAATAAATGCAGACCTGAAAGCATAGGGTATGAAGGACCCTGCTCATTAGACAGCTTACATTCTAAGTGGAAGAGGGCAAAATTGAAACAAGAGGAGTAAATGTATTTCAGAACGAAGATTAGGATAGTTGTGAGGGTTCCATGAGTTGGAGCAGCACGGGAGAAGTCTTGTAGGCGGGAGTGAGAGGTGGTTACCAGAGATGAGAAAAGGCGCAGGTCAGAGGTAGATCTAAGAAGGTGGGAGGGAGAGTATTTTGATATGAGATGAGAGATGTATGCAGGGGTAGTGTTGTGGAGGGCTTTGTAGGTAAGGGTGTGTAATTTGAATTTGATTATGGAGGACACAGGTAGAAAGTGTAAGTATTTGCAAAGTGGTGCAGCAGATGTGGAGCGGTGAGAGAGGAATATAAGTCAGAGTAATTTCAATCCAGCCGTTACTCATATCTGGTTTAAATGGTTTATCTGGCACCTGTGGTTTTTATGACTTCTGTTTCAACTGGTTTAAATGTGTAAATCTGAGCACATTTCCATTTCTTTTTGTCAGGAAAACGCCGCTCTATTGTTTATTTTAAATAAACAAGGATATTAATTATTTTGACAATTATGTAATTGAAACACTGTGATGTTTCAGGTAAAGTTACATCCCCACACAGTCTAATATCATTAATATCCCCCACAAATAACAGGAGATAGCTGATAGATGCACCGTGAGCTGAATTTCACACAAACCTGACATTGCTTTAAAGCAACTAAATTACTCATTGCATTCAAATATAATGGTGAGAATGAATTAGCTACTTGTATGTTGGTAGTCAAATGTCATGCAAAGCATAAAGTAAACAATCCTACATTTAATATTAGCACAGTCTCAGTTTATGTCACACCGCAGACAAACTTGTCCACGATAAGACAGACAGTTCTTGATGGTTATGAAGAAATCAGATGTTCGAACAAAAGTACTTCACCCTATGAAGAAAATATGCATTTTGCAACTTACATTTTCTTATTAACTGTCAGTTGTTTTATGCTACTTACCGGATTTCTTCTCAATGCCTTTATTGTGATGCAAATCTTCATTTGGTGGCTAAAGGGTCAAACTCTTCAAACTGTTGACATTATCTTGACCAGTCTGGGAATGGCGAGGATCATTATTCTAATATCTTTACTTAGGATTACTATTATTGCAATTGCTACTCCTTCAGTCACTCCAATTAATATTTCTGAATATTATGTCACTGCAATGACCTTTGTGTCATTCTGCAGCCTGTGGTGGGGCACCGTGCTCTGCGTATTCTATTGCGTAAAGATCACAAACTACAGCAACAGATTCTTCCTGAGACTCAAGATGAACATCTCCAGGATGGTGCCCTGGTTACTCCTGATGTCATCGGTGGTGTCTTTTCTCTCCAGTCTACCAAACATATGGTGCAGGAGCCCAGGACAATACATTAATTCTACCAAAGACATTAATGGCTCTAGTATTGGAAATGCAACTGTGGAAGCAAATTATGTAAATGTACTAAGAATCTTTTTCGCAGGATCCATCGTACCATTCCTCATATTTTGTGTACCAGTTTGTTCTCTGATTGTCTCACTTCTGAAACACACCAAAAATATGAAAAACAAAGATACAGGATTCACTAATGTTCAACTGGATGCTCACATTGGTGCAATTAGAAATATGATCTCTTTTCTGTTCTTTTATGCTCTGTATTTTATAAGTTCAAACTTGCTGTTTTTAAGCTACATGGTAAATTCACCATATTATTTAATGTGCAGTACTTGTTCCATTGCCTACCCAAGCGTGCACACTGTTATATTAATTGCCAGTAATGGAAAACTGAAACATTCTATTCTTGCTGCTATCCGCTGTGTAGGATCAAGTAATTCAAATGAGCAAATGTCATAATAGAAGCAGTATTGGTTCCTGTAGGCTATAGGAGCAATCCAAGTTTGACAACAGATATAGTGGTACTGCATAAAATGTGTTTACTTTCATTCAATTTGGTTTCTCTATAAAACAGTTTAGGATACATGATTCTTTTTACTGTTCATTCAATTTGTATATAAATTGTGTGTATATCTATCTATCTATAAGCAAAAAGAATGTTATTGATTGATTGGGGCACTCTAGGAAGATATATTGAATATACATTATTAAATATTTAGTATTAGTCATTAAAATATTGGTAAACCTTGGTTTCTAGAAAATAGTGAAAACAATTGTGAACTAAAGTAGTGAATGTGCTTGCAATGTGCAAAACAAAAGTAATTTAAAATTGTAGACTGCTTTGTTATCACTTTCTGTATTGTAATAAACACTTTTATTTGTGTAATAATAATGACTCAGCGTAATAGTTTTTGATCTTTAATTTTTCAGCAGCTACAAATACACTCTACTGAACAGATCTAGACATTGACTACAGTCTACGTCTCCTATAATTATTAATATTAGCTGGTAAAGCGTAGACATTGGGCCTGATTCATTAAGGAAAGTAAAGCAAAAAAAGGAGTAACTTTGCACCTTAGCAAAACCATGTTGCATTGGAGGGGAAGGCAAATGTAAAATGTGGGGACACCTTTATAGTTGGGGTAGGGCATGTCCTAGATCAACTTTACATTTCATTGTAAAAATAAAACTATAAAGTAATTGTGTGTTACATGAAAAAGCCAGTATATAACTTAAGTGCAAAATAATAAAATAATTTGCATCCCTTGCAGTGAAACTTGGTTTGTCCAGGAGAAAATTTACACATGTTTTTGCCTTACATTCCTTAATGAATCAGACCCAATAAGTCTATATTTTAAATTAACATATAGAGAACACAAGGAGGGACAGAGAGATGAAATGGGAACAAATATTATTAACTGACTGATATAAGTCCGATTACCATTTGTTGTGTATGTCTGATAATTGACACCAATATTTCAAATATTATGGTATAGTATCCTCATATAGTACATAAATTGGTTTGGTTACATTCACTATAGTAGAGATAATGCTGTCTATAAAACATGACAGGAAACCATCCCAGGAATATGTTTACAGTCCAATAGACACAGATTGATGCGCTCAAATAAATGTTTTTTTTGCCCATTTAATGCAAAAAAGCATTCAATATAAATCTCAATGACTGTTATTATAATAATGATCCAGCAACAACCGACGCGCACTTTTCTATGACCAGCTTTCTCATGGCAAGGCGGAGGGTCCTTCTAGTTGTCCATTTATAGTGTGTAGGCCAAGCCCCCATGTTGATGTCATTCCTAACATCCAATGAGCTGCCCACTAGCGTCGTCTATGACTGATAGAAATTGTTGCTAATCTCTGTCCTCAGACCGTTACTGTAGGAGAGGGAGGTTCTCCTACAATTCTCATTGGTCAACAAAGACCAATGAGTCTTCTATTGTGTTTTATATCCATAGTGTAAGTATCTATAATTAGAATCATTTAATACTGTACAACATTTGTCATTCATACAATATTGATGGATGCTGTAATTAAGTTAGTGCAAGACAATATTAGTAAATGTCATGTACAGACATAAAAAGATGATCCTTATTGTTATTGATATTATTGAAAGAAGATCTTAATAGTAAAAACTAAGATAGTCAGATATCCTAAATTATGTGAAAAATAGCGATAAAATAAAGGTAGACAGAAAAAATAAATAGAATCTGAGTATGAATAATTATATGTGTTAGATTTTTGATAGAGGTTAAAGTTCAGCACTCCCTATAAAATGATGGGGTCTATGAATTGCAGCCCTCGGAATTAGGTGTAAAAAGGGATAGCTCAACCCTTAGTGGCTTTCCCACGGCCATCGGCCACTGACGGAAGGAATCAAAAAAGACGGAGAACGCTTCCAGCCATGTCAAAATAGGGGTAAGTTCCCAACCACACGATATCCCGCCACCGTTGTTCCTAAATGAATTTAGATGCTGATAGCCTTTGATTTATGGATATATATCTTATTTGTTGAACCTTATATGACTTTCATTGGACTTAGCCATCTCACGGCTTCTAAATGAAATAGTGGACGGTAACACTAGCCCCAGCAGCACTGACTTCATCTATCTGAACTTTTCCTATCCCACTTCAAAGTGTCAACTTAAGAACTTTCTACCCTTTTTATACTTGCAATTTAACACGCATGATTGGGGCTTCTACAACAGCACTATACCGACTCTTTATAATTATCCTACTATGTAGCTGAGTAATGGATGTTTGTAGTATAATCTGCTTGTCTCCCCATTCAACACTGTATTTATATTATTAGGGTTGCAACCCGTTTATCTATGTGATTATTTATTAAATGGTTAATATTTCCCTGTTTTCTCTCAAACCTAGCATTTTATCTATTTAAATGTTTTTTTCCCATAACATAACACATGTACCCATTGAGTCTATTTACCCTATAATCATAGGTGTTAATTTGTGTGAACAAATTAGTTAAATTACATAAGAACACTGAACATCCTCTGTTTATACCTATTATCTTGAATGTCAGTTCAATGGCCTGTTCCAGTCACTGTTCAAATTGTTATTATAAATGGACAAACAGAAGGATCGTGGAGTACACTGACGAAACGCGTTGATTACTCCACAGCTCATATGGATGAACATGCTATTGGATTTTTAGCTGATTGTCTTTTTTCCCGAGCTACTTGCATGTTTTATTAGCTAATAGTTTGGATATTATCTACTCCATATAACATACAGCAATTACCACCCACATTGTGGATTTCCTTTCAAGTTCCACAGACCCAAGGAGAGGAGAGCCTTTCGCCGACAATCAACTCGGGTGAGGCTATCTTGATTTACCTCCATAGCGCTGATTCACTATTTTATTTTCCAGATTGTGAAAATTATTCGTGGCTATACCAACATCAAGGAGGGGAGCTCTTCCCTAATTAGCCACCACACTTGACCAGTGAAGTTTAAATCATAATATATCCGCTGAATGAGTAATTACCATCTGCATCATGGATTTTCTACTCAGCTCCACAGATTCAAGGAGAGGGAAGTCTCCCCCCAACAACAATCAATATGCTCCTCTGGGGGAGACTATCTTTATTTACCTCTATCGAGCTGTTTCACTCTTTTATTATCCAGATTGTGAATATCATCTGCGGCTGTATAAACACCAAGAAGGGGAGCTCTCTCCCTAACAGTCACCACACTTTACTGGAGATATTTTATTTATATCATAATCTGCTGAATGAGGAAATTTCACATATGAAAATTTTCTTCTAATATCTTTAACATTGCATATAGGCTTTCATTTTTTCCCCCACTATTTAATTAATTTGTGGATTTGGACTATTGAGTGGACTGGCCACCCACTCTGAGTTTAAATACCATCTGCTATATTATGATGTATTAGAAGCCTGGAAACACATTACTTTTTGGAATTTTTATGTCCTTATCAGTGACTCTTATTACGATTATTACCTATTCGTTGTTATATACTATACCATTTTATCTGTACACACATTTGAGTTATATATTGATTTTATATTTGTGATAATAAATACTTTGGATTTATATATGTTTTCCACCATATCTGTTGTCAATATGTTTTGTTAGTTTTCTGTTGGCGCACCTTTCTATTTTTTTGCACTATATTCTTTATCTTTTTAAGCAGTGGCACCCCTAAGATAGGTTGTGACTAACCTTATTATTCATTTGTGTTTAAACTTACTTTTATCACCTTACAAGAGTTTTTGTTGTTTTACACTGTTCAAATGTAGCGATTAGCATTTACAGGCTGTAGCTCAATACCTGCCTTTACTTCTTACTATTTAAATTGCAACAGCTCTTTGGTTCTTATGTTGCATATTAATTCTCTTTACACCAGTATAAATCCATACTGGGATTTTTTTCTGCTATTGCTTGTAGTGTACTTGCAAAGTAACATATGAAATGAAAACTTTAACTGTAAATTTAAAAGTTAAAGACTGGAACATTATCCCTCGCTAAGTCCTAAAGACATATTTTATAGAAATGTGCTGACCCTGTTTCGGTTTTGGAACCAGTGATGGTTGTAAACCGCGTTCGTGTTTCGGCTTTCCTACCAGTTTTGCCAAAAAATTGTGAAAGGTTTTGTTTTTGTTTTTGGTCTTGGATCTGGATTTAATAAAAAATTGTGAAAAATAGGTAAAATAATGTAATTTAGAGCTGTTTTTGCTCAAATATCTCTTTTTGTAGCAGTAACATTAATTTCCAGCTGTTTCTTGTCCATTTTTAATGATCCCTTCACAATTGTCCCAATTTTCACCAATTTTTAAATTTTGACAAAACTGTGCCCAGAGCAGGTTGGCAAAAATTAGTGACAGAACATTGGCACAAATATATGGCAGCTTGCAAAAGCAGTTTAGAGATCATAAACTTTAATTTTCTGAGGTGTGATTCAGGAAAGAAGGAACATGCATTGTGTCTTTTAGAAATCAACTAGTCAAAAATTTATTTCATTAAGACCTCAGAGACTATGCAACTGGCACTCTTTGGCATTGAGCACTTACTTTTTGATGCAGCTAAAATTATGTTTTATATGCAAAGAGAAAAATATGGGGGCCAAAAAAAGATAACTCTGTCAAAGGATTTCATGGCTCCAAAAAACAGCTTTGCTCTATCAAAGTTGTATGAAGTGTATTGGTTCTCCAGTGAAGAATCCACATCCATCGAATAACTAGGTGACTTGTGGAATGAGAGCTTAAATTTTCACAGGATGTATTCTTCACTGACAACATCATAGACCAAGCACAGTCTGCAACACCTGATCTGTAGAAACAGAATATCCAGGACTGCAGACAGCAATTGGAGTGTAAGATAAATTGCTTCCAAATCTTATAGGAGTGTGATGAAGTCATAATCAGAGAGAGTAATGTTTTAGAAGTAACTCAAAGATGGCATCAACTCTCTACACTTTTAAAGACTGAATCTCTGGAAGCATATTTCAAATTATTAATGACACATGAAACACTGCATTTTCTCAACTGTATATTTGCTTCACAGTGGAGCCAAGAAAGAACAAGGAGATTAATTGTTATGATACCTCTCTACTCTTTGATCTACTTCATAAGCAAGAAAGAACGTAACAGAGCATCAATGAAAGTCATTTAAGCTACAGAAACAGGCAGCGTTCACTGGATGGACAGTGGTAGAAATAATACAGTTAGACATTGATAAAACTAAATAGATGAATTTGGACTGCATCCATAATAAAAAATAAAAAGACTATGCACACTATTCATTTTCAGAGAAGTAGATAGATACCCAATTGTAATGTATACCATTATATGATGAAGCTATACAACTAAATTTAGATGCTGATCAATGAAGTTGGAGAGCACCCATTATACAAACTTCAAAGACTAAGTATACAATAAATTTGGAATGTAACAGAGCATCCATCATATACACTTATGCTACAGAAACAGGCAGCGTGGGAAAATCACCTAATACTATAAATAGACCTGGCGCAATGAGCTAAGCTAGTATCGGAGCTCCTACTAGGTAGGAGCTGTTTGCGGCGGCTCCTCCCTTTTTTTATTTTTCTTCAATCAAGCAAGAAGATCTTACAAATATGCGCCCCCCCGGCCGAAGAACAGAAGACTGCAATCAACAATGGGCCCCCACTGTGCAGAAGAACTGAAGAGATTTCAAGCATGGACATTTGGAAGTACAAATTTATTTGGGACAGGGGCAAGCATGGACATTTAGATACAAATGTATTTTTGAATTTGTTTACAGACATTTTTGGATTGAAAGCTGCGGACAAGAAAAGAAAACGTCATTGGTGAGTATATTGTGGATTTATTATTTTTAATAAAATATGTGGTGTAAATGAAGGTGTTTACTGTCATTATTATGGGTTTATTATTTTTAATAAATGTTATTGGTTGTAATGAGGGTGTTGTGATTTTGTTAACATTTTATTTTGTGGAACTACAGGTCCCAGCCAGCCCTGGGTGTCAGGGCTTGTGGGCACTTGTGGTTCTCCAAGTGCCAACATGTCCTGGTTGCCATGGGTATGCTGGTGCTTGTAGTTATACAAATAGCAGCATGCCCACACTATTTAGGGCAACCTGGCTGGTTGGGACTTATAGTTCCACAAAACAAAATGGTGTCTGTTTGTTTTTTTATGACTTATATCGCTGTTATTACCCTACACCCACCACCCAGGGGTGTAGGAAGAGCCCTAGTGCTATTCAGCACTGGGCTGGGTGTCCCTAGGGGGGGCCTGCTCATTTTATTCGGTGGACCCCTCTCCCTAGGGAGTCCAGCCCAGCACTGAACAGCCTGGGGTTGGTTAGTCATTATGGCAGGGGGACCCCTGCCGCGTGTCGCCCTGCTATAGTGCCTCCAACCCCGGCTGGTTTGCCTAGTGCTGGTTCCATGAAAATAGGGGGGACCCCACGCAAATTCTTTCCTCGATTTTCATGGAGCCAGCAGTAGGCTGGCAGCACTAGGGTTAAGACTAAATAGAGGGGGGACCCCACGCTTTTTTTTTACTTTGATCTATTTTTAACACTTTTGACAGCTGCAGGAGCTCCAGCTCTATTGCAGAACAGTGTAACAGTGATGTGTTTATACAACACACTGCTAGCAAGCAGCATGTTGTATCTGGCATGTTTAAAAGGAAACTCTCCTGAGTTTGCTTAATCGCAGCTTCATACATTTGAGACTTGTATAGCTGCAGTGGCAAACAGTCGGGAGTTTTATCTCTATTGATTTTGCAAGTAGCGATTTTGACAGAAGCACAATTCTGGCGATTTTACATGAAATCTCAGCTTCATACATCTGCGAGTTTCAACTCTCCCGAGAAAATCGCTGGGTTTGCAAAATCGCACCTTGATACATTTACCCCCAGGACTCCAGTATGACAGGTGATGGGAGTTCCTAATATAACGTGTCAGCATGCTAGCAATTTTCTAATTGGAAATTAACTATTATTTGGAATGCCGGAGTGATATTACCCTAACACTGTAAAAGAAACTCATTCTATTTTGTCTGGTCTGTTTTGGTACAATAGATATGGTCTAGGATGCTTATGTTCATCTTCCCGTGACTATCTCCGATGTATGTGTAAAACAGAGGATTGATTGATTGACCAATTACTATTCATGCTCTCGTGTTAAGTGAGGTATACTTAATATAACATAATACAACATTGAACATTGATGATCTTTTGTATTAACATTTAGAATTAATAGCGCATCAGAAATTATTAGATGACTTATGAAGAACATAATTGTCAGGGTAATAAGATCGGACATTTACAACCCTCTGATTTAACAGAGATATGTAGATCACAGCAACTGATGAACTCCAAAATTGGATCTAGCAGCAGGATGATATAATCATATTGGATGCATCCGATCCCCTTCTCCTCTGCCTGTCATCTGATCCCCTTCTCCTCTGCCTGTCATCCGATGCCCTTCTCCTCTGCCTGTCATCCAATCGCCCTCTCCTCTGCCTGTCATCGGATCCCCTACTCTTCTGCCTGTCATCTGATCCCCTTCTCCTCTGCCTGTCACCCGACCCCCCCCTCCCTCCCCACAGCAGTGTATTTGTGATCCCTTCCACTTCAGCACTGTGTTTGCGATCCCAATCTCCCCCCTCCCACCCCACTGCAAATTTGGTGCACAGGGGTGACGTGAAATAAAAGCTGGTGTGCAACGTATGATAAGTGAAAGAAAAGCTGGTGCAAAAGTGGTGATGTGAGATAAAATCTGGTGCATAAGCAGTGACAAGTGAGAGAAAATCTAGTGTGAATGGGGATGATGTGAGAGAAAAGCTGGTGTGCAGAGGGTGACATGAGAATAAAGCTGGTGCACTTGGCAATGGCATGTGTGCATGTGATCACAAAGCTGGTGGGCATTGGGGTATGTGTGAGAGAAAGCCATGCACTGGAATTGGAGGGTGCTAGGTTTAGAGGAAATCTTAGGAAAAATTACTTTATCAAAACTGTAGTGGGTAGGTGGGACAGTCATCCAACAGAGGTGGTAGAGGTTAGTATAATAGAGCAATATTAAAACTCTTGTTTTTTAGGGATTAAGAAAAATAGTGGAAATTAGATTGGTCAAGTTATTTTTAAAGGCCGTTCAATTTTAGGCTTATAAATGTATTATCAATATTTTTACTTTACAAAAAAGCCAAGAAATTCCATAGACAAAAAACCTTACGGTTTAACTTGTCCTATTAAGGTTCCTAACACACCATCTAAAATGTAAAAAAACTATTGAAACTCTTCCACTCAAACTCCAAAAAGCAATGAAATTACGACGATTAAGGCAGTAACCTTAATGGACGTGTTCCTTGCGCAATACAGACATGGTATGTCATCACATCCTGCGGTTAGTTGCAGATTCAGCACTATCATGTTGTTACGATTTAAATGCCTTATACAGTTTTTGCACAGGCTTACCTAGGGCGCGGAGTCTAACGGCCTTCCGGTCTTCACCAAGAACCACCGCAAGGTAGTGTGGTCTTTGCTGCTGAAGAACCGCAGGTCGCGGCCCCCAGGTTAGCCTACTGACGTAAGGGAGAAGGTTCTAAGTGATGGATAGTCAGACAGGCAATATGACAAGTGATGTAAGTAGAGGCACTAACCGTGAATTCCAGGGTTTGAAGGTCTGGAGCAGTCAGCGGTAGATGCACGGAGTTAATGAGTGCGTAGCAGGAGATGGGTCCGGGAACACAGCCGGGTCGGTACACAGGAGATATCAGGTATACGGTGCCAGAGGGAAATCCAGAGAGTAGTTGATAACACAGCCGGGTCGGTACACAGGAGATATCAGGTATACGGTGCCAGAGGAAAATCCAGAGAGTAGTTGATAACACGGCCGGGTCGGTACACAGGGAAGACAGTCCAATACGTGGAGCCAGGAATAAGCCAAAGAATAGTCAGGTCACAGCCAGGTTGGTACACAGGAGTAGGAGGAATAAAGTAGTGCACAGGGAGCAGGTTCACAGGAGTCAGGAACACAGGTACTGTTAGCCAGGAACAGGAAACACATTGCTCTGACACAGATAGCGTGTCAGAGCAGGAATAAGTAGTTTTTGAATTCCCCGCCCAGAGTCACATGACCCCTGCTGCGAGAATCCGGAAGTGCAGCGGCGCCATCAGGGAGAGCGCTCACCGCTGGAGATGACAAGCTGCCAGACTCGACAGCGCAGCGGAGCGGGGAACAGGTAAGATCCTAACAGTACCCCTCCCCTCAAGGGTGGCCTTCGGACAACCTATAAGGCTTTTGAGGGAACTTGGCATGGAATTTTTTTAACAAGTTTGGAGCATGAAGATCTCTTGCAGGAATCTAAGAACGTTCCTCCGGGCCGTATCCTTTCCAATCAACCAGGAACTGTAAGGAACCTCTGGAGATACGAGAGTTTAGAATCTCTTTAACCTCGAATTCCTGATCTGGCGTAGAGATGGCAGCAGGAGGTCTTGGTAAAGAGAAACATTTGTTAATAACAAGTGGCTTGAGAAGGGAAATGTGGAACACATTGGGAATCCTCAAGGTAGGAGGTAACTTTAATCTAAAGGCCACCGGATTAATGACCTCTATGATCTTGAAGGGACCAATAAATCGGGGAGCGAATTTCCTAGAGGGGACCAACAAGCAAAGATTCTTCGTAGACAACCATACTTTGTCACCAGGAGTAAGTAGTGGAGATGGTCTTCTTCTTTTGTCAAATGCTCCTTTACTGATAGCAGAGGTGTGAAGCAATTTGCATTTAATAAGATCCCACCTAGCCGAGAAGTCCGATAGAAGGGAATCAACTGCAGGAACTCCAGAAGCGGTTAAATCATTGAAGGGTGGAACTTTAGGATGAAACCCCTGAAGAGCAAAAAAGGGAGAAGTGGAGATAGAATCATGTGAATTATTATTGTGAGCGAATTCTGCCCAAGGTAATAAATCGACCCAATCAGCATGTTTAGCTGAAATGAAACATCTGAGGAATTTCTCCAATTCTTGATTCGTCCTTTCAGTGAGACCATTACTTTGAGGATGATATGCAGAAGAGAAATTTAACTTGATTCCACAGAGGCGGGAAAAAGCCCTCCAAAATCTTGCCACGAACTGAGTTCCCCGATCAGAAACAATAACATCTGGACAGCCATGTAGGCGGAAAATCTCTTTAATGAAGAGTTGAGCCAGAATAGGAGCAGAAGGGAGACCTTTTAATGCCACAAAATGAGCGGCCCTGGAAAGGCGATCAGTGACCACCCACACTACTGAGAACCCTCTGGAGGAGGGTAAATCTATGATAAAATACATGGAAAGATGACTCCAAGGTCGATCCGGAATTGGCAGAGGTTGCAGCAGACCGTATGGAGCTTGACGAGGGACTTTGTTCTGAGCACAAGTGGAACACGCCGTCACAAACTTTCGAACGTCTGAGTGGATAGATGGCCACCAATAACCACGGGAGATAAATTCCAAGGTTTTTTTTATACCGGCATGACCAGAAAAACGGGAGGCATGAGCCCATTTAAGGAGTTTTGATTGGAGATGTGGAAATTTTCCCGTGAGGAATAATAAAGTGAGTGGGAGTAGTAGCCAAAATACATTCTGGATCTAGGATGGGTCTAGAGTCCTCTTCTTCTGTATCCATGTCGTCAAAGGAATGAGAGAGAGCGTCAGCCTTCTTGTTCTTGGACCCTGGTCTGAAGGTAATGATCATATTGGAGCGGGAGAAAAACAGGGACCATCTGGCCTGACGAGGATTGAGGCAAGATGCAGTTTGTAAATACAGTAAGTTCTTGTGATCTGTAAAAATGGTAACAGGAAACCTGGCTCCTTCCAAATGGTGTCTCCAAGCTTCCAGGGCCAGTTTAATAGCGAGAAGCTCTCTATCTCCAATGCCATAGTTTTCTTCGGTAGGCGAGAATTTGCGAGAAAAGAAACCACAGGGAGAAAATTTTCCAGTAGAATTTTTCTGAGACAAGATAGCTCCCACTCCAGTAGAGGATGCGTCCACCTCAAGGAAAATAGGGAAGGAAGGATCTGGTTGCTGAAGAATGTGAGCCGAGATGAAAGCTTCTTTAAGGTACTTGAAGGCTTCCACGGCCTCCTGAGGCCAAGTTTTAGCGTTGGCGGACTTCTTGGTCAAGGAGGTGATAGGTGCAATCACGGAAGAAAACCCCTTGATAAAGTGGCGGTAGTAGTTAGAGAACCCCACAAAACGCTGGATGGCTTTGAGACCTACTGGTTGGGGCCAATCAGAAATTGCCTTTAACTTCTCGGGGTCCACCCGTAATCCGGAGCCAGAAACCACATGACCAAGAAAAGGAAGGCACGTTTTTTCAAATACACATTTGTCCAATGTACAATATAGCTGATGTGAGCGAAGGCGTTAAAGAACTAAGGAGACATGATGGCGATGAGTAACCATATCAGGAGAAAAAATAAGGATATCATCCAGATAAATCACCACAAATCGATACAGGAAGTCTTGAAAAATCTCATTGATAAAGCTTTGAAAAACGGTAGGGGCTTTGCAAAGTCCAAACGGCATGACCAAGTATTCGAAGTGCCCATCATGCGTATTAAACGCTGTTTTCCATTCATCACCTTGTTTGATACGGATTAGGTTGTAAGCCCCTTTCAAGTCAAGTTTAGAAAATATAGAAGCTCCCTTGACCCTATCAAAGAGTTCAGATATTAATGGCAAGGGATACCGGTTCTTCTTAGTCATGGCGTTGAGACCACGATAGTCTATACAAGGACGCAGTCCACCGTCTTTTTTTTTTACAAAAAAGAAACCGGCTCCTGCTGGTGACGAGGAATTCCGAATAAAACCCCTGTTCAAATTCTCTTTGATATATAGGGACATAGCATCAGATTTGGGTAAAGATAAAGGAAATACACGTCCTCTGGGTGGTATCTTGTCCGGCAACAAATCAATGGCGCAATCCCAAGGTCTGTGTGGGTGTAACTTGGAAGCCTCCTTTTCACAAAAGACGTCAGAAAATGAACAATATTGAGGAAGTATACCGGAGGATGTGGAAGAACCGGCGATAGCGGGTTTATGAATCCTGGGAAGACATCTGGAATGACATCCTGGACCCCATGCAAGAATCTCAGGCTTCTGCCAATCCAGGGAGAGTGAAGTCTGAGCCAAGGAAGGCCTAGAATCACAGGGTGAATGGCCTTTGGGATGACTAGAAAGGAGATTTCTTCAGTGTGTAAGGCTCCGATGCATAGAGAAAGGTTGACAGTTCTGTTCTTAATGGATCCTCCAATAATACGGCTGCCGTCTATAGCCGTAATTGCGACAGGTGGATCCAAGGGTTGCGTGGGTAACGACAACCTCTCTACGATGTCAGCTCGTAGAAAATTCCCCGCTGCTCCGGAGTCAATGAGAGCTGGAAAAGACAGTTGTTTATCAATATATCGCAGAAGGACTTGAATAGAAAAACTAGAATCCACAGGAGAGGGAATAGACCTACCTAACTTAGCCTCTCCAACGTCAGTTAGGTCCGGTCGTTTCCCGGACGCCTTCCACACTAGCTTAAATCATGACCGGGTTCTCTGCAATAGAGGCACAAACGGTTCTTGAATCGCCTCTCTCTTTCCTCCTGGGATAAACGTGCCCTTCCCAACTGCATAGGCTCTTCCTCAGGAGTAATTGGGCTTTGAAATCGGGGTGCCAAGCAGAATGTAGATCGGCGGGAACTTTCTCTCTCTTGAGTGCGTTCTCGGAACCGGATATCAATCTGATTACAGAGGGAAATCAATTCGTCCAGAGTAGTGGGTAACTCCCGGGCTGCTAACTCGTCCTTAATACGATCTGACAAACCTTGCCAAAACGTGGCCACCAAAGCTTCATTGTTCCATCGTAGCTCAGCCGCCATAGTGCGAAATTGGAGAGCGTACTGGCCCAGAGTAAGAGTACCTTGACATAGACGGAGAAGTCCAGAAGCAGCACTGGAGACCCGTCCAGGTTCATCAAAGATGCATCTGAAGGTTTCCAAAACGATGGCACTATTATGAAGACTAGGGTCATCATGTTCCCAAAGGGGAGAAGCCCAGGCAAGCGCTTGACCAGACAATAAGGAGATTATATAAGCAACTTTAGTTTTCTCTGTAGGAAAGTTTCCGGGCTGAAGTTCAAATTGAATAGCACATTGGTTCAAGAACCCTTGGCATTCCTTGGGGTCCCCATTGAACTTAGGTGGGTTAGGTATGCGGAGTTGAGAGGGTGCTGGAGCAGCTACAGCAGGGCTGCTCTGGGCGGGGGCAGGTTGTGGAGCCGGAACAGGCGGAGGAGTTGGAGCTGCCACCTGAGCTGCTTGAAGCGTATCCAACCTGTTAGAGAGAGTCTGCAGAATCTGTAACAATTGTTCTTTATTCTTCCCCTGGTCTTCAACCTGGGCCGCTAGGTGATCCAGTAATACCCTAGCGGTGGGATTCCCTGACGCATCCATCAGTTAGATAGCAGGGTCAGAGCAAACTGTTACGATTTAAATGACTTAGTCAGTATTTGCACAGGCTTACCTAGGGCACGGAGTCTAACGGCCTTCCGGTCTTCACCAAGAACCACCGCAAGGTAGTGTGGTCTTTGCTGCTGAAGAACCGCAGGTCACGGCCCCCAGGTTAGCCTACTGACGTAAGGGAGAAGGTTCTAAGTGATGGATAGTCAGACAGGCAATATGACAAGTGATGTAAGTACAGGCACTAACCGTGAATTCCAGGGTTTGAAGGTCTGGAGCAGTCAGCGGTAGATGCACGGAGTTAATGAGTGCGTAGCAGGAGATGGGTCCAGGAACACAGCCGGGTCGGTACACAGGAGATATCAGGTATACGGTGCCAGAGGGAAATCCAGAGAGTAGTTGATAACACAGCCGGGTCGGTAAACAGGAGATATCAGGTATACGGTGCCAGAGGGAAATCCAGAGAGTAGTTGATAACACAGCCGGGTCGGTACACAGGGAAGACAGTCCAATACGTGGTACCAGGAATAAGCCAAAGAATAGTCAGGTCACAGCCAGGTTGGTACACAGGAGTAGGAGGAATAAAGTAGTACACAGGGAGCAGGTTCACAGGAGTCAGGAACACAGGTACTGTTAGCCAGGAACAGGAAACACATTGCTCTGACACAGATAGCGTGTCAGAGCAGGAATAAGTAGTTTTTGAATTCCCCGCCCAGAGTCACATGACCCCTGCAGCGAGAATCTGGAAGTGCAGCGGCGCCATCAGGGAGAGCGCTCACCGCAGGAGATGACAAGCTGCCAGACCCGACAGCGCAGCGGAGCGGGGAACAGGTAAGATCCTAACACATGTAGTGAGATTGCTGTCACTCACAAAATGGTGGATCTGCTAATTCACAGATATGTGTGTTCACTGGAATACACACATACAGTAGTAGTACATTTTCTTAGTTTACCTTTATCGTAGTTAAGGGCCTGCATGTCTTAGAAAGAGACATTAGAGCAACGTCATAAAAAAGTAGAACTACAAAATTACATTAGAGTTAAATTACATCAAAATGGTGTATAAGCCTATGCTTAGTTTGGTTTTAAGTGAGCAATGTTTGCCATTTCATTCTTTTACAAGTTCTAAGCTAACTTTTAAGGATACATAAAACCAACAAGACTTTGTCGGAAAATATTTTTGCAAACTGCAAAATAGTGTTATCTAAATGCACAAAGAGATTATCTGCAGGGATCTGTCAGCTGCAGAAACCATATTTAGTAAGGAGGCATGTATTGCAGCTATCTTTTAGGAGCAGGCACAATATTGGAGGGAGGATTGCTCTACAAGGATCTTTTCAGGAGGGGTTAGTATATTGAATGGAGGGATGCACTGCAGGGGTCTGTCAGCTGCAGGGAGTGTTTTGGGTGGAGGAATGCTCTGCAGGATTCTTTCGGGAGCAAATACTGTTTGGTGACGAGCTATGTTCTGCAGGTATCTTCTTGGTGCAGGCACAGTCGTGGAGGGAGGAATGCTCTGCAGGGGTATGTCAGGAGCAAGTATTGTGTTTCGGGAGGAGGGATATTCTGCAGGAATCTGTTGGGAGCAGGTACAGTGTTGGTGGGAGAAATGCTCTGTAGGGATCTGTCAGGAGGGGGTAGTATGTTGAGTGTAAGGATACTCTGCAGGGGTTTGTCAGCAGCAGGGAATGTTTTGGGTGGAAGGATGCTCTGCAGGGATCTTTCGGGAACAAATACTGTTTGGTGATGAGCTATGTTCTGCAGGTATCTTTTATGAACAGGCACAGTCTTGGAGGGAGGAATACTCTGCAGGGTTTTTGTAGTTCTACATTTTTATTGCTCTAATGTCTCTTTCTAAGACACGCAGGCCCTAAACTACGATAACACTAAACTAAGAAAATGTAATAGTAATGCATGTGTGTATTCCAGTGAACACACAAATCTGTGAATTAGCAGATCCACCATTTTGTGAGTGACAGCAATCTCACTCCATGATAGTGCTGAATCTGCAGCTAAACACAGGATGTGATGTCATACCATGTTAAGATTTATCCCTTTTAAGTAGAAACTGATGATTGTTCTCATAGTTAAGAAGCAAGTTTTATTAATCTGTTGTGTCATCATCAAACATTTTATAGGACCCTTCCTACACCTTCTTCGGATCTTATATTTTCATTTTAAGACATAATTTAAGGTTAAATTGCCTTATCATAATTACCCGTTTAGTAATGATTCTGTTCAGCACCATCGGTCTTTTTTTACAAACATTCAAGTAGTATTATTACAGCATACAGAATTGATTCTTATTACTTGTCACCAATCAGTGTCCTGTAGCTTGCTTGGTTAATCTATGTTTGTTCTCTCCCAGGTATATTACTGATCTCTAAGTAAATCTGATTCTGCTCATTGTCACATTATAGAAGCCTACATTGATATTATTCTTCAACAATAATATGGTTTCAAAAGAAGTCAGATGTAGATGCTTGGAGAAGGAGGGATATGTAGATAGAGAACATTCCTGTGGGTATCCCTAATGCCACAAAAGATGAAAGGAACCTTTAGAATCCCTATTTCAGGTTTTACAGCCAGGAGTTACCTGCTATTTCCTATCCCTGACCTTTGTGTATCTTACCTGACTAGATTCAAGTTAATGTTAGATTTTGTGGATTCTAATATTTTATGTATTTTCTTTTAAGTTGTGTCTCTAGTGGGAATTGATATTGTATTCATTTTTGTTGAATATTGATGCACAGATCAGTGTACTATTATGTAGAAACAGAAATGCAATTGTGTGGTTGTGTGAATTGAGTAAAGTCCTTGAAAATGAAGAAATGTTTCTGATAACCACATCTAGGACTTACCCACCGCTACCCTGTGAGAAGCTCATCTACCCTTCTTGATATTATTTTTCCATTGTTCCTATGAAAGGAATAGAGGGATTTTAAATTATACATAGCCTTCCTAAAATCCTGGCTTTGGATGCAAAATTTGAATTGCTTACTTGAAATTGTCTCCAGGACCAAAGAACATGAGTTCTTGTGATGACTAGCATACATATGTAAGATCCAATTTTTTTCTGCTAATGTTTGAGTTTAAGTCTATTTTAAAATCTTCTGATTTATCTTCTGTTCCAGTCACCTCTGAAATTTTCACTTGTTTAGGTGTTTATAAACATCATACCACCCATACTTACCCTCTCTCTGTGACCTGTAGACCTATCTATGATCATCAAGCTTTTCTACTAAGCCCAACTTTGCCTTTTAACATATAGAAATGCTTGAAAATTAATTCAATTTGTGGGATATTCATACACATTTGCATTCAGTTGGCCAATTCAGTCTGGTTTGACTCCAGTGGCCACCTTGCTCTCAAATGGTAAATATCAAAGTCACATTCATAGTGTGAAGTTCATGTTTGTGGTTCGAAGTCCATGTATGCAGCAAAAAAAAATCATTAAGCAACCAGTTAATATTTGGTTGAATCCTCATAAGCCACTTCCTTAAGCTCTTCAGTGTTATTTATCTCTCAAAGCTGATAAAGGACTAACGCCTGTAACACAGGACATTTTGAGAAAAGGTATAATTATTCCAACAGGTTCACATTGTAATACCACAATTTTTCCTATAAAAAAACAAGGCAACAATTTCCCATGGTTTTGACGAACACCTCAGAGCTGTAAACTAAGTTGTAAACAAAGTCACTGAGGTTTCCTCTTGCGGCCATGCTAGTCATGTTGATAAACAACCAGGCATTGCAAGATTTTTTTTTTATAAAACTCTGATCAAGCTGAATGTTATTTGCTTAATTAACACATGAGTCACACCATTTGTGAGTGGAAGGTTTTGCTTCAATATGCTTGAATCCCTTCAATTTCTCTCTGTTTTGTTCATTACATGTATGTTGATGGAATTCTAACCAAAACATAATGAGACTGCTATATTATCACTTGCAAATTTTCTATAGTATAAATATATATATTTTTTATTGTCTCTAGTAACAATTGTCTCATCCAAGATGACCCATGTTTTAGTTCATTTTTAGTAATATATTACTGGATGTTTTTTCTTAGAATTTATTCCAATAATATTTAATTTATGAAACCTTAGAAATTCTGACAACTGTTATCTCAAAATGAAATAAAAAGAAAATGTAACCCTCAGCACCAGTTCTGATTTCATAGGTTAGTGCTTTAAAGGTAAAAAAAATGCCTAATTAACTTTGATGACTCCTAAATAGCCTGGGATGGTTTCCACTAGAACACGGAGACCGAAAGTGTAAGGTCCCCAGACATAGTGAAAATTAGCCATTAGCTGGTCATCCATGGCTAGTTTCTATTAGGATAGATAGTCATCATTTATTTAGAGTACCACAGAGTCTGCAGTGACATTATTTATTATTATTATCTTTGACTTATAAGGCGCCACAAAGGGTCCGCAGCGCCGTAAATTTCATATACAGAAAACAGAACCAAGACACAACATGATACAAATATATACAAACACAGGTGAAAGGGTAAAGCAAATCAGATTATATCTGAGAGAAAGAGAAAGGGATAGTAGAAATCAGCAAAAAGAAGGCCGAAGATTAATAAAGCAGGGAAAACAGGGCTAGCGAAGCAGGCCAAGAGGTACAGACGGTGAAGGAACTGTAGAAGGAGCACACAAGGAAAGAGGGCCCTGCTCATGAGAGCTAACAACCTAGAGGGAGGAGAACACACATAAATGGGGTTACTAACTAGGGGAGAGAGCCAGGACAAGAAAGTTAGGAGGACTGATAGACTTGAAAAAAATAATGAGTCTTAAGGGCACGCTTGAAGCCTTTGAGAGTAGATGCTAACCTGATGGAACGTGGAAGATCGTTCCACAGCAGGGGAGCAGCCCGGGCATTGCTGGGACATACAGCCAGCAATACAAAAAAAGAGGAAATACAAATACATCTCATAGCAAGAGAACAAACAATAGCAGAAGACACCAATGAGAGCATAAAGTAACATTTACAATATGGCCAGGTGAGGGAAGAAGAAGGAAGTTAGAGATTACTGCTCATGAGAGCTAACAGTTTAGAGAGGAATGGAAAAATCAAAACAATGGGGAGGGGGTAAAGAGGAGAATGGACAGGTGGAGCATGAGAGAGTTGTCTTAGGATGGGGTGAGCTAGGCATTGATATAGAAGTGAGTTTTAGGGAAGTGCTTGAATGATTAGAGTTTGGGGTTGAGTCAGGAAAGACAGAGAGTTCCAAAGATGGGGAGGAGTGTGAGTGAATCCAGCAGGCTGGAGTGTGAGGTGTAAAAGGATGGAGGACTTTGCAGAGATACAAAGTGCAAGAGCAGAGTCAGGAGAAGAATTTTAGATGTGACACCACTTTCAGGACAGACTGCAAGGGGACACATGTCTCTCAGGCAGGCCAGAATGAAGGAGATTGCAATAATCAAATCGTAAGAAGACAAGTGTGTGGAAAATGGCCTTGGTTACATCCAGGGAAAGGAAAGGCCAAACCTTGGCAAAGTTGTGAAGGTGAAAGCGACAGGGGATTTAACAAATCTGAGACCTCTGGAGTGGAAAATTGGCACCCCAGTGGTGCCCGTATAATGGAAAAAAATTACACAATTTTCAAACAAAACAATATATATATATATATATATATATGTTCTTTTTTCTTGATGTTCTTGTTTCTTGAGTCTTAAAGGTGAAAAACGAAATCCAGAAAAAACTCTTCAAAAAATTATATCTCCACATTAAATGATCAAATCTGGAGCTATCTGGGGACTAGCATTAGTGTGCGGGTGAACCTGTTTAAATTAATTTTTCAGTTGATTTTTTTACCTTTTTCGACTGCACCACACCAAGAAATGAAAAGTATTTTTATCTGCATGTGGTTGTCTTTCAAAAGGGTTTTCCAAAAAATTTAGAAAATGAAAAGATAATCTGGAAGTGATTCTAATACTGTATGGGGTCAAAAAAACGAGCCTTTGGCTATACTAAGTTTTTTTCTCTCATTGCTTTGTTCAGTTCATATGAACTTTTGGTCTACCACAAAATTATCATATACAGAGAGTAAATTGTACTGTACATATCATAAATCTCCTAACTGTAAAATTAAACATTTCTATAGAAATGCATGCCTCTATCATTTTCTCATTTCACTTAGATTTATGATGCACTAAAGAACAATACATAGGAACATTTTGCAAACTAATACCATTTGCTAGTTCCTACACATTTTTAAACTTTAATGGTAGGGACCCACAGAGGAAGAATCCATATACCTTCCACTATCAACTATTACTTTTACCATATCCAACTTCCTATAGACTTGTGGAACCTTGATCATCACACTCTGATTTCCAGATGATTTACTTTCTGTCTGAGACTTAACGGACTTGATTCATCAAGGCACGTGTCTGTCATTCTTTAGCGTAAATGTACGCAAATCACTCTACGCAATGATTGAGCTCTGTTGGCTCTGTCTTCGAACGCAAAGGACACTTACTACAGCCTATGATTTTGGTGAGTGAATGGGGTGGGAAAGGGGTCTTTTGCCATAGTCACTGTACAATATCATTATTATCATTTATTTGTTAGGCGCCACAAGATTTCCGCAGCGCCGTACCCAAAGCAAACAGTAGACTACACAGGGTATAACAGTACAGAACAATAAACAAAAATACAAATGCTTCAGAAACTCCAGTTAGGTTAATGCAGTAGAGGCGGAGTAGAAGAACAGGTGTGGAGACAAGAGGGAAGAAGGCCCTGCTCATTCGAGCTTACATCCTAAGGTAAGAGCGTGTCTAACTCAAGTGTCTGATTCCAGTTCTGACCATCTCAAAGTTACTGTTTTTTCTGATGTATCTCTGGCTTTAGCTACAGAGCTAGTCCTGATCAGTAGTAATGACAGTCTTGTATGTATGCACTAACATATGATTGCAATCAAGAGCAACTGTAAAACTGTATTTTATGCTCAGTAATCATTAGCAACACCCTAATAAATGTATTTCATGGGAAAAATTAAAAAAAACAACTTTTTCCTTTTTTCCGACTTTTATTATTAATGCATTTATTGTGAACAGGTAAAATTAATTAAATACTTCTTTACCAATTTGTATCTTGAGGTCCATGCCTTGATGAATTTGGAAGTGCGCAAAGATGAAATACATGCGTTTAATACTAAATGCAGGTTGCGCTCAGTATGCTGCCTTGATGAATTGGGTGGGGTACGAAATAACGAAGAACAGAACGCTGACACTAAAATGGCGATTGCTATAGTACCGACATGTAGGAAACACACACTTGCCGGCATTAAGGGGGCAATGCGAGAACCCGGTGGCTGTATAATGTCCAACCCTTAAAACATAAATTAAAAAGCGTGGGGGTGCTTGCTATAAACACTATTAACCTTGGCAACACTAGGATTATAGGTGTTTATAGGGGGGGACCCACACACTTTTTTGTAATGTGTTATGTGCGTATTGTCGCTAACCAATAACGATTGTCGAACCCCGAGTGGTGTTTCCAAAGCACAGAGATTTATTCGCAAATAATAGAATATATATATGCTCAAGCGAAGTAATAGTAAATACAGCCGTTACTTATCGCAGGCGCTCTGGATCCAGTGCAGTCATTCAATCCTGAAGTCTGGGGACAAGATGTCTGCACACTGGATCACAAGCTGCTGCTTATATACACAATCAAATACAGTAATACAATGAAGATGGTATAGCTTGCATCTATTGGTCCAGGTCTCAGGAAGGTCCAAGGGGTCATCATCATTGGCCAGTTCATACAAAGGAATCCAAAGGAGGGGGTCATCTCTGCAGGGGGTATGCTCTGCTCTTCCTGCCAAGATTCCTTAGTCTTAAGTAGTTCATAATTCCCTATCATTCATAACTTGTGTATGCACTCTGCGATTCCCTCGCAGAGTGAACCAAACAGTAGGATATGTAACGGGGTTCATTATGATACCACTCATGATGTGATTCCTTCAACCTGTTCCGTGTATTTCATTAATATACATGTAACTCTAATTTAACATATAAATACTACAATATTTCGACATAACTGACTATGTGTTGCAACTACCATTAATGTGTACCATTTTATAAGTATGCGTGTTTGTGCGAATGTATGGTAAAAGACCGATAATTGTTACTGCCACGTGTAGTGGATGCGTACGCCCTTTCACGCCGTAGCGTGCGCTTGTACGTAGTAGCATACCGTACGCATCTTTTCAGACAAAGACAACCAAGTTTGCTAGACTTTAATTGAAATGACTTTATCCAATTTGCTGACTTCGACAAATGTTTTTTAGTAATGGTTGGACATTATACATCCGCCGGGTCCTCGCATTGCCCCCTTAATGCCGGCAATGTGAGTGTCGCCATTTTAAGTATCAGCAGTCACAGATGCATTTTCTCCAGTCACTGTTTATACCTGGCCTGTCGGAAATGTTGGCTGTAACTTTTTAGCTAAGTGTGTATTTCCTTCATGTCGGCATTATAGCAATCGACATTTTAGTGTCGTTATAACTGTTGTCAGGATTCTGGTCATCGTAATGATGTTTCCAAAAACATAATAGTAGGTTAATTGACCCTAGTTTGTCTGTCTGTGTGTGTGTGTTAGGGAAGTTAGACTGTAAGCCCCAATGGGGCAGGGACTGATGTGAGTGAGCTAGTGGCGCTATATAAATATATGGTGATGATGATGATGACTGCTACCGGATGAATCAGGCCCAACATGTGGTATATAGATTAGAAACAAATACATTAATTGATGATGATACTTTGCAATTTGAGCTTATGTGTAAATAAGTCTGCACATGAGACATAAGGTAATATAATTTAACAAGAATTCCTTAATGTTTAAGGGCAATGGTTATTCACCCTGGAATTACTTAAAACACTGGTCTCTGTGCATTTAAGCCTGAAGACGCACGTCACACCATAAATGGCTGGACAATTAGCCAGCCAGTTCACAACTGAACAGAAATGTGCACAGAAAAAAAGCACACCTATATAGTACTCTGATACATAGATGTCAATAATTATTAAATATACTAAAGATATACAATAAACCGTGATTTTCCAAATTAACAGTACCAGCTATTCCATCTCTGGGAATGAATCTTGCCATTTTATTATATTCAGTCTTACAACATTAAATTTCATCAGTGTATCAACTGCTAAAAATACCTTAGTCAATTATCAGGAGTATTTTCAAAGTTAGTTGAATTTACAACTATGTTAAGCCTGAAATATAATAATCAATGATTAATACAACAATATATTTAAGAGACATAGTATGTCCTAATTTATTATCAAATATATTATGTGTATACCTTCTAACACATGGATCTTCAGTGAGAAATTTTATGTAGCTGCTTCACAGCAGGGTAATTAATCAAGAATAACAAGCAAAATAAATATATTTTTAAGCAATCATGTTTTTTCTGTGAACACTTTGAATTATTCCCCATCGCCATCCTCTGTGCATTCATTATGCACATATGATAGAAATGTGTCAGGATTCAATGTATTGCACCTCTCAGCTAAATTCAGAAAGTCTAGCCAACCACACATTTGTACGTGGGACAGATGGTCTAATTCAATGTATAGTTACAAGTTAGTTATCAAGTGTTTTATGCTTTTAGTTTTTCCACAGTAGTAACCAGGCGCGGGCTGGTAGGCTTCAGCCCGGGGGGCACACAGGCGGCCGCATCACATGACACATGATGCGGCTGCGACGTTGATGACGCGGCTGCCTGTGCGCTGACTCAGCCGCATCACATGTCATGTGATGCGGCCGCTGGTTATTACGCGGAAATATTGCATCGGGGGGAGGAGAGGGACTGGGCGGCCGGCCCTAACAGTGGTTAGACCGAGCGGCCCGGGGGACCGATGCCCCCCTGCCCCCCGTCCCAGCCCGCCTCTGGTAGTAACTTCAAAAAGTCAAAAGTACAAAAGGTCAACCTTGTATTTATATTAACATATCACTTATCACTGCCAACATCCTAAACATTTCACTTTGCACTGTGTTTTATCAAGTATGAATGTAACTTACATTTTACAGTTCATATTTTTGAAAAATGACTAGATCAAAAGTACCGACACTAGGAAAATGGTCCCACACAATTAATCATCTGAGTCAACTTCACACAGCATTAGTACCATATATTTGACAAGATCTAACCCTAAACTCTTGTACTTTTCTGTGTAAGAATTAGAATCAGTCAATATCACATGCTTCAAAAAGAAAAATAAAACAAAACTTGTGCACACTACCAATTCTCTTTACCATTTATTTTGAAAAACAGGCAATACTTAAAACACACGTTTTGTAAAGTAAGATGTCTAATTCTATGGCAGATTCAGAAAAGTGATAAACACGAAATAATCAAACAATTAACTTATGTCCTAGGTTCCTACCAGTATCTCAGTAACCCGCAAAGCAAAACATCAGTTTACTAACACAAAATAGTAAAGGATATAAAAAAAACTCACAATATGGCTTACCTTCAATAGTAGTGCATCCGCTGTTCGTAAACTGGAGTTTGTGGATCCGTAGGTATCAAGATGAGAAAGTTTGGCGAGCCCCCAGTTATTAAAGTGAAAATAATTGGTTGTCCGATCCACTTGCTTGATGGGAAAAAAAGTACCTTTATTAATTAAACATTAGTTTAAAATTGAGTTACACAACACGGCTAACATTAGCTAATAGTTTCATTACTGAACCTTCCAACCATAGTAAGTCAGACTGACGTTTTATTCTATTTTAACAATGTGATCAGTTCACATAGATACCTAAATAATTACAGTGTTTATACAATGTTCCAAAAAGAAGTTAATTATAATATGCAATAAGTTGTGTCTTTTTTGGCAGATAAAATTTAGTCTTTGTTCTGGTCCCTTAGTCAATGTTGACATCTGGATTTTTGGTCAACTAATCACAAGTAATTCTTAAAAAGAAGCATTGCAATTAGTGAATTCATATTTAGTCTTAAATTAGTAAAGATTTAACAACATATATGACAGTGATATTTTTCAAGACTCTAAACCTTTTACTTAATACCTATCTTATTATTAAGATAATGCACATAGATTCCAGTCTATCTCAAAATGTTAATCAGGGCCTGGTTCCTATAATTATTGTGTGTGGAAACCTATTTATTTCTGTATTTACATATAACTTGTGAATACAACAAAAGGCTGTATTTATACTAACATATATAGAAATCTCAGTTTTATATATAGATTTTACAAGTAATACATAAGATTCTAATTAATATTCAAAGTAGCTTAAGACAGAAAGAGTGTCTGAATGAAGGGTATTTTATTCAACATAGGAATCTTACTTTTGTATCTTATTTATTAAGGAAAAATATATTGTCATTATAAAATACAATATACTAACGATTATGTATTATGATAGGATCATATCAATTTAATAAAAATGACACTATAACCAAGCAAAATAAATATGTATAGCTTTCAGTTGATAATGATATAATACAGAGTGTTTTAAGAGTTAAATACATATCCAACTTATATCAATACAAATAAGGTAAGCTCAGGTAATAGTAAAATATAAACTAGTGAAATGTGAAGTTTTGCATTACAGCTCAACCAGAAAAACATAGTTTGTAGCCAAAGATGTTTGCATGTCTGTGAATTAAATCCAGAGCCTTTATAAAAATCCATTTTGTATGTATATTATACCCTTCAGTTAAAACTTAGTCATACTCGGCATCAGCAAAAAATAAAAATAAACCATGGCTTCAGCAAGTAGTAATTGATGATGGTCCTTGGTAGTTAATACAGATTAAATATATGGGACACTTGTCAGAGGCAAAAAGGGGGTTCCATTAATGTCTAGATAATGATTTGTTTGTTTGCTTTTTAAATAGGCTGAATTAGTATTACAGTTTTAACCACAGATCAGTTGGTGTGGAAATACATTTTGATCATCTGAGGAGTTCTTAGAAAGATTGATTTCAATTAGGTTACCTATTTGGTAAGGAAGGTTCCATGTGCCCTATTACCATTAATCTGCTGGAATTGTAGAGTTAATGATATTGATTTTTAAGAAAAGAGTGGCAAAAATGATACAAGAAAATACAATACTGATAAAAAGAGTCAATTTGTCATTCTAAAAATGATAGTTAACACTATAATTTTGAACAGTGATATATAGGTGTGGCCTTAACTTGAGAAATTAAAGGAAACTCTGGCAGGATACATAAAACCAGAGATAATAGTATATAAAAATATATATTTATAATGTCTCAATAAATATAATACATAGGCCTCAAAAATTGGTAATTGAAACTAAACATGTAAAAACACTGGGACTAAAAGCTGTATAAATGGAATCACAAATTATTCATTTTTCTTTTTTTTTTGTTTTTTTGGCAACTATATTTTTAGTGCATTGAGGGAACAAAATAGACATCGCTTTCAAAACTGTACATATTGGTTAACGGAAATATTTTTAGTTTTATGAGAGTTGATACTGCTATTTGTTCTTGCAGCATGGATTGGACAAGTTCTATGGGCAACCAAATGTTAACCGCCATTATACAGTTGAATAAGAAATTCAGTCTTGTGTATTCAATGAACTATCAATTAAATAACAAGTTTTTTTTTAGTATTCTTCTTTTGGTGGCACCTATTAAGAGGCATTGGACTGACAAGATTTACCATTATCTGGTACAAATATAGACTGTTAAAATACTTAGTTGCTTCCAAAAGATAAGAAATCGGGAGGGAGAGTGTGATTTTAATTTGATAGTGTTCTTATTGCTGCATTATAAAAGTAATTAAATATAAATATTGTGATGAATGTTAAATATGATTTTATAGCATAAGTTGTTAATCAATATAATCTAATTGTTGGGTAAGTACATTTGTAAGTATGAATGTGGACATAGCTACTTTAATAGTAGACATTGATTGAGTAACAAGCAATGTTTTTGATAATGAAATAAGGACTATGATGCAAAATATGATTAAGATAAATGAAAGAAATTAAAGAAATTTTGAGACTTTAGAACTGATTGCCAATAATGCATTTAAAGCTTCCACAATTTTGTAAATATTACTAAGCTTTGGAATGGTAAGATGTTAGATTATTTAGTATGCTCAGATATATTGATTTCTTTAATAATACTAAAGTGGGGAAATGTCTGAAGTAGTCTGTAATTATTTAGGTATATTAACAAACTGTTCAGCTTTAGCTAATCTTCACATGTCTATTCCTATCACATCATGATGATTTGTAGTTTGCATAGAGACAAATTTTAGAAAACATGAAAAGTTAGTAGGATGGTTATGTGTAAATTGTCATTGCATCGACTAACTTATATGATGACTAGCAAAGACATGTATATATAACTGACAGTCATTTATGATTTAATTTATTAATTAACCGCTAGATATCTTGCATTTTATCCACACAGACCAAATGATATCAGCCTTCATAAGAATGAACTTAGTGGTTAATAAAAGACTGTCTTTTATGTTTCTGGCAGTATCCAATTACTATTTGAATTTTCATTAACTCCAATGTCATTACAAAATCTTATAGAGTTATCATGCTTTGGTAAAAGAAAAATAGGAACCAACCTTAATTACATAATTCTCAATCATCACCATCTGCATTACTCTACATACATTACTACATCATTCTCTACTTTACTGTACAATGCTCTCTCTACCTCAGCCCAGGCTGAGTGTGTTATAAAAATGTTCTCACAAGCACCTCATAATCACAATCATCATAATTTTTGGTAAAGTGCCACAGAATCCAAAGTGCCACATGACACATGACAACATGGAAAATGTGTTGCATCTTGCAATATTATACAATGTGCAGGTAATTTGAGCAGGCCTTGTTTGCTGTATGTCTAGTGCTAAATGATGCTTTTTGTCTTGAAAAACTTACTCCATCAGTGATACAAAATAGCAGCAATAGTAATTGAAAATAGAGATAACCCTTCAGGTATAGAGTACTTACAAAAATGTCACATGGAAAAAGGGGACATTTCCTTTGGTCAATATAAAACCATAAAAGCTACAAGATAAGCTAAAAACATAAAAGCCTACTAAACAAAGTTAAAGTTAAAATAAAGTACAAACTCACTTAATATAACACAAGGTGGAAACATTCTTCTATGTAATAACCAAGACAAACGCTTCTAGGGAGCAAATCAGAAATGTATTCATAGAACAGTATCCAAGAACTGTGTAAAGTCTACAGTGGATTTCATCTGAAGTTCATATTTACTAAACATTGTGTAGATAGAAAATCTGCCAACATCATGCTTTATTCTTTCATTTACATTCGCTGATAAACAAAATTGATATGGTCTGCAGAGAGCAGGATGGGCAAATACAGGTTTTTACAGTTCTGCGCAGAGAAGATAGACTGCCAAAAACATCTGGAAATGTGTAGAAAACCAATTGGGAAAAGTGAATACTGGATTTATTTCTTCAAGTCTTGTGGAAATTGTGAACGTTATTAGTTTACATGATATTAATATGTTTATATTGGTAGTGAATCTCATAAGCATGAGAAAAGGTAGAACATTAAAAGCTCTTGATGAAATCCTGCTCATCCTTGGCTTGTGACAACTATGCCTGCAGAATTTATTTATTATTGACACTGTTAAATATTTTGTTTTACTCTGTTGTGAGGCTTACCATTTATAATGACTTGAGTATTATGGCTGTGTTTTCTTTACTGCTGTGGGGTAACTAGGTATTAATATCGCTTCAACTTGTCTGCACCTCGTTTCTCACAAACTGCGGACTATAAAAACATATACTTTTTCTAGCCCTCTGGTTCCCTATATTTCTCAGTCATATTTATTCTATTTTGAAAGTAGTAAAATGTCAGCCAGCATGTATCGTTAACTTGCAGACTAGTCCATTGTTTTAGTCCAGGCAAAAGGGTTATTGTGCTCCAGTCCTGTATGAATGTATATCACTCCAGTGGGCCTCCTGTCTTCGTTTAGCTGTGGGTCTGTGTGTGCTAGCATAAGAAAAAAAAACACAGACAGAGCTCTATGTTTAATGGCAGAGGACTGCATTGTGTATTTAAATGTAAAGGTGTCTGGATCCTGATCTCTCCTGTTTAAACAAACTCTGCTGTATAGCCACAGAACAATACCTGTTCATAATTAAATCAGGAGTGACTCATCTGCTATCCCTTTGTCGGTATGTTTACCTGGGAAAAGCTAAACACAGAAAAGGACCAATCAGGCAGGTCCTGGAATTGCTGATTTGTGGGCTTAAAAGACAGCTGGAGAGGACAGCAAAATGGGCATTCACTTCCAAGTGATAGCTGAAGTCAGGTCTGGCGTTGAGATATAAATCTCTGCCCCTGACAGGAAAGGGACAATCGGTCCCTGGAGTACTGCCATTGCCCTGAATACCTCACCAGGTGTTGGGGAGCTGTGTGTCCGCCGAAAGCGCAGTGACAGCGACTAAAGGCCGCTACCTTTGCTGGTAGCCCTAAAGGAGAGAGGGGGATGAGCTTGGAATGATAGACAGCAGTCCCTGAAAGTGACATGGATACTGGTGAGGTGTTTTCATTATATCCTGTATGTTGTCTGTGCCAGGCTGTAGTGTTATTTGTTGCAAGTTATTATTTAAATATATTTATTGCTGTTTTGTGCTACCATTTTGTTAAATAAACTTGCTTACTTTATTTCGGATATTTGCCTGGGTGATTTTGAACCTTGGGTAGGTACCGGGCAGGCCAGCTGCGTGGTGCAGTAGGTTACGTTAAACCCGGTATCCTCACAACTGCAATAATATATATATATCTGTGTATTACAGCTGTCTATTTGATTGTAAATATAAGGAGAAATATGTAAAAATCTTTTTAAAGAACCATCAGCCCTGACCTTAATTTTGTATTTGTTGATTTTGAAGCCTCCATTTGTCTTTGGACACTTTCTGCCATTTTTAATCATTACTGTATTGTCTTTGTTTTTGCGTCATTCTCCCTTCAATTATGTCCACAGATTAAAGCAGATCAGCTCCGGCTTCACATTCTTCAGGATAGATCCCTACATCTCCTCCCGCTCCGAGGACAGGGGCAGGTGGGGAGTTTGACTGGGTCGGTACACCTGTCAAACTGTAACGCAGGTGTCCTAATGCGAGCTCAGGGAGGACAGAAACCTCCCATTGAGAAGAAGGACTTTGGGGATTTCAGTGAACGTATTTCCATATAGCACTAGCGAGGTGAGAGATTTTAATCCAATGAATGCATCTGGTGCCATCTGAGATATTTGGTTCTTGCTGATGTCTATTCACTTGAGTTTCTTGTACTGATCTGTGATTGTTTTATTTGTAGTTTCTGCTTTAAATTTGACTTCAGACATTGCATTAAGTATTGTTCCAATTCATTGCTTTACAAAATACTTTATTTGCATCAGTTTCACTCGTGTACGTACTTTCCATTCATTTGCTGCATATTTAGGGAATTCAAAGCTTAAGGGAGCATGTTGCAAAATGATGATCTGTATAAAACAGTGCATGATAATTAAACAAAATATTCACTTCTTGCAACATAGCAGCTAACGTGTTCATGCTACACTATGCACAAACATAACTATACTATTTAATGAGAACAATTATGTGTTATTCTTCATGGCTTACTCTAACAAAAGCATAACTTAAATGCAAAACTATTTGTAGCTAATAATCATAGTGAATACAAAGTGAGCAAGGTGCTAACTCTAAATTCCTTAAATGTGGCTGACTTATACAAGACTAACTTGGTGAATAAAAAATGTATTTATTATAGTCGGAGGCATATGATTGTGATAATTGATGGTGTGCTGTTGTTGAGTGTTTTGTAGGTAGGAGTGAGTATACTTTATAAAAGGTTTGGCAACCATATATCCCAATGTAAAACTGGGAAAAATTGCAGACTCTCTAGCGTAGATTTACATATTAATAGGTGTGTCCTTAGTGATGGCTTGGTGAGCATCCCCTTCTGCCAGCTTGCTATGGAGCCATGCTGTCACTGAGATCCCATGTTCAATGTATTTGCCAAGAATCCTTTGGTTAAGTCTTTGACATTTAGATCATTCCGCACAATAGGCTAACAAAGAACACCGGCAACAAAGAACTTCTTTCACAATCTTGGCGACATCACCACCCTTGTCTACCTTAAGCAAGAAGAGCTTCTGGATTCTACAAGACTCTCCTCACAGTCCCTGCCTTTACATTCACAAGTACATTTCAAATTAAAGAACTGCACTAAAAAGTACACATTTATGCTATTTGTTTAAACTAACCGTGAGAAAGTAATTAATGAAAGATAGCATGGAAAAGTTTATTTTTAACATTTTGCCTGATATCTTTCTTATAAAATGCCCATAAATTAAAAAAGATATCTATACAAGTATGATGCCAAAATAAAGCCATATCTGTTACAAATTATATACTTTAAATCTGTAATCTAGGGGAAAAAAAGGAGCTAAGTGAAAAAATGTGAAATCTGGTTTTGTAAGAAGAGGTAGAAAAAAACCTCTGGGGGAAAATGTATCATTATCCCCTAAGGGGCAGATTCAATTGTTGGCTTGTAAAGGCAGCGCTGCCTTTACAAGCCAGCGCCGCTTTAAATTTTAGCTTTCAACTCGCCGATTCCCGGCGAGTTGAAAAGATCGGGGTATGATGCATTTACCCCCTGGTGTTGAAAGGGTTAAGTTATAGTGGGGCCTTGGTGTCAATCAATATATATAAAGACATTAATGCACTGGGTGCCAAGGTGACAGCATTACAGCATTAGACAGCTTAGTGCACATTGTTCTGGGACTCCTGGTTCTTTAATCACCAGAACTCACTGGTGCATTTAGGGGCAAATTCAGTTGACTGCATTTCTCTTGAGAGTAACGCACCTGTGCACTATTACAACAGTAAAAGCGCGCATTATTACCGTTACTATGGTAATAGTGTGCTTTATTACCGTTAGTGCGATCATTTCAATGCTGGGTTTTGCTCACGGCTTGGGGAGAGCCTCAAGCAAAAATCCGGGTTAAAATGACCAAATTAATGGTATTAACGGCAATTGAATCTGCCCCTTAGGGGGGAATTCAATTGGCCACGTTACTTGTGAAAGTAATTTGGCCCATGCACTATTACCAATAGTACGGTAATTTTAACGCAGATATCTGCTCGCGGCTCTCAGAGCATAAATAGTAACAGTAATAATGCGCACTATTACCGTAGAAATGGAAATAGTGAGTGGGCCGTGTCACTTTCACAAGTAGCGCGGCAAATTGAATTCCCCCTTAGAGTCAGCACATTGAAAGGTTTCGGAGTCGTGTGTTTGTGTCGTAGGTGATAAAATAATGTCGTAATCTAGGGAGGACTCTTTTGTTTCTTTATGTTCCTCTGCTTATTGCAAAATGCTGCTGGAATTGCCCTCACTCCTGTTCGGTGATGGTGAACAGAGTTCAGCGTTGCTATGCAGCAGTGGGTTTATTTTCTGGGGATCTTCTTAATCCATATGTTGCATTTTTTTACGTTAGCACATTATACAGCTGTGTAATAATACATATAAAAAAAGAAGGATATTATATATAGTGACAGCTAACTATTCCTCATAGCAAACATGAAGTTACAGATTCATGGGCAGAGAAGGGAAATAAAACATGTACATGTTTCTCTACATAGTAAAGTATGTTATCCATCATTTATTAAATCGTAAGATACGGTTGATATTATCCATTTATCCTTGGGAAAAGTCACAAAAAAAGAAACATTTATTAGGGGATTTATAGCCCTCTACAATTTGTGGATAACTCATGTGGATAGCTTCTCACGGCTGCAGATCTTCTGGAGTTAACATGTCACTGGACCTATGCTTAGACATAATTTTTTTTAACATGATGACGCTGTATATGGATAATATCACCTTTATAAAGGTTTATGAAACAATTATAATATAAATGTGTAGTTAAACATATTGGGTTTTTAAAAGTATATTAATGTCAAATGAGTCATGTTTTTAAGTTTCTGTTTATATTAATCATAAGTCATGTTCAGTTGATAGTAAAATATGTTAGTAAAATTGTAAGTTTTGCATTATTGCTGAACCAGAGAAGCAGAAGTTGCTGCCAAAGAACTTTGCATCTGGAGACATAAAATATGATTACCAGATATTAATAAATATTCCTACATGTACATCTCATATTTACAAACATAGGAAGTATGGTATCATATATGGTATATGTTAACCTCTAAATTAAAATATAAGGACAACATCTCATAAAGGATGAGGGGCATATTTACTAAACTGTGGGTTTGAAAAAGTGGAGATGTTGTCTATAGCAACCAATCAGATTCTAGCTGTCATTTTGTAGAATGTGCTAATTAAATGACAACTAGAATCTGATTGGTTTCTATAGGCAACATCTCCACTTTTTCAAACCCGTAGTTTTGTAAATATACCCCCCCTGTCTGCTCACTTCATGATTTCTCTCTTTTAAATATATATGTGTTAAATGGAGATGATAACATATATATTGTTATGTGAAGACTTTTTCATGCAGATAAATATGTTGTGATCATTTGTGCACAATTTTAATAATTGCTACATATGAACGTGCAACCCTGTGTTTTGTCTTTTTCTCCCACCCACCCATATGTTGTAGATTAAAGAGGGAATGCATAGTATAACAAATTTCTACATACTCAGACTCAGATATATAAGATATCTATTTATTTTGGACATTTCAAGCAGGGACTATTGGAATTACAAATTGTTTTGTGACATGGTTTACAAGCATTTTTGGAATAAAAGCTGCTGCTGACAAAAAAAGAAGAAATCTGATTGGTAAGTATATTGGGGTTTTCTTATTTTTAATAAATGTATGTGGTATTATAGAGGGTGTTTACTGTATTTATTGGGGTTTTATTATTTTTACTAAAATGTTGGGGTTTTAAACAGGGAGTTGTGGCTTATTTAACATTTTGCTTTCTGGTACTACAGATCTCAGCCAGCCATGGGTGTCAGGGCATGTTGGCACTTGTGGTTCTTCAAGTGCCAGCATGCCCAGGCTGCCATGGGTATGCTGGTGCTTGTAGTTATACATGCCCAAACTGTTTATGGCACCCAGGCTGGCTGGGACTTGTAGTTCCGCAAAACAAAATGGCGTCTGTCTGTTTTTTTAACTTTTTTTGCCGATATTACCCTACACCCACCACCCAGGGGTGTAGAAATAGGCCTAGTGCTTTCAGCACTGGGTGTCCCTAGAGAGGGGGATGCTCATTTTTTTCAGCAGACCCCACTCCCTAGGGAATCCAGCCCAGCGCTGAACAGCCTGGGGTTGGCTGTCATTATGCCCTGTCGCGTGTTCCCCTGCTATAGTGCCCCCCACCCAGGCTGGTTTGCCTAGTGCTGGTTGAGTGAAAATCGGGGGGACCCCACGCAAATATTTCCCCGATTATCACGCAACCAGCAGTAGGCTGGCAGCACTAGGGTTAATAGTGCTCAGGCGGGGGGGCCCCACGCTTTTTTTTTTAAACATTTATCTATTTTTAAACATTTGACAGCTGCCGGGACTCCATCAGCTGCATGCTTACTGATCACGCAGTTCGGAAGCAGCATATTGTATCTAGCAATTTTTAAAGCAAACTCAGGAGATTTCGCTTAATCGCAGCTTCATACATTTGAGACTTGTATAGCTAGAGTGGCAAACAGTCGGGACTTTGATCTCTATCGATTTTGGAAATAGCGATTTTGACAGAAACACATCTGCGAGTTTCAACTCTCCTGAGATAATCGCTGTATTTTCAAAATCGGAGCTTGATACATTTAACCCCAGGAGTTTAATTTCTCTTCTTTATCCAATCCTAATAGAAAACCTCTAATAGTGATTAAACTACTGGGCGTGTTAGAGTTCTTTGACCAGTGGTGGAAGAGGTGATGCACTCTGCGTGAGTTCCATGTAGGAAATGATGTTGCATCTAATAATTTTTGACACACTACATTTCTATTACCATAATTTCCCCAAAGCATACTTCAGCAAACTTTCAAAAGCAGATAAACATATTAGTGCTGTTTGGAGCATATGTTGCAAATTTAAAGACTAATAAATATGTGTCAAATGGAAAAACAGTGCTCTCGGGTTAGGAGGTTTACAATTAAGAAAACTATAGATCATAATTCTCAAGAAATATTATTATCATGAAAAACACATTTTGAAAGCTGCTGCCTCATTACACAAGGATAGCTCCTGCAGCTTTATGGTGTGGTTTGGAGCATTGTGGTCACAAATATTAATGTTATGAATTTTGGTTTCACTGTAGTAGTACTAAATTTATAACTTTCTTAAAGAGTTACTTTAAAATGATTGATAATAAAATAAATACAAAAATATATATTTGAGATCTCATGCTAAACATTAAGGGGGTCATGCAGAGTTGAATTTGAATGCAAGTATTCAAATTACAGCCCCATCGCTCAGCTCCTATGCCTACAAACTCTTGAGAGAATTGTCTACACTTACCTCACACGTTTCCTTTCTGCAAAAAACCCTTTGGATCCTCTTCAGTCAGGCTTTCGCTCTCAACACTGCACAGAGACTGTGCTGACCAAGGTTGTCAATGATTTGATCACAGCTAAAACTAAAGGTGATTATTCTCTTCTAAATCCCTTGGATCTCTCTGCTGCATTTGACACTGTTGACCACTCTCTCCTCATACAAACGCTACAATCCCTAGGTTTTGAAGGCACTGTCCTATCCTGGCTCTCATCTTACCTATCTAATCGCTCTTTCAGTGTTAATTTCTCTGGAAACACCTCCACTCCAGTTCCTTTATCAGTTTGAGTACTACAAGGCTCAGTCCTAGGTCCTCTGCTCTTCTCTATCTACACTGACCGCTTCTCGGGTGATACACAAATGTATCTATCCTCTCCTGATCTTGTACCATCATCATCATCATTTATTTATATAGCGCCAACATATTCCGTAGCGCTTATGTTTTCTTGCATTACTGACTATATTTCTGCCATTTTGTCTTGGATGTCTGACAATTCAATTTCTGTTGACAACATGACCATAAATCCCACCCCGCAAGCTCGCTGCCTAGCCGTAACCCTTGACTCACAACTATCCTTTGTTTCCCACATCAACTCTATATATATATACATCATGCTGCATACATCTAAAATACATTTACAGAATATGTACATATCTCACACAAGACACTGCAAAACTTTAATTCATGCACTCATCATCTCCTGCATCGACTATTGCAATTCTCTCCTTACTGGTCTTCCCAAAATCAGATTCGAGCCCCTACAATCTATTTATCATGCAGTAGCTAGATAGATTTTCCTTGCAAATCGTTTTTCCTCTGCTGAGTCACTCTGTCAGTCTTTACATTGGTTGCCTGTTTTTCAACAAATCCAATAAAATATTCTTCTACTAACATACAAGGCCATCAACAAAATTGTACCAACATACATCTTCACATTCTTATCAAAATATCTCCCAACTCAACACCTATGTTCTGCACAAGATCTGTGTCTCTCTTACACTCTCATCACTTCCTCGCATTCTCGGTTACAGGATTTTTTGGGGCTTCACCCACTTTTCGGAATTCACTTCCTCGCACCACAAGACTTTCTACTAGTCTTCAAACCTTCAAATGTTCTCTGAAAACCACCTCTTCAGACAACCTTATAATATTCCTCAACCACCCTCTTAACCTCAATAGGCTACCCTATTATCACCCTTTACACAGGTAACACAAGACAGCAACCCTCTCACTAACATAAGTTGTTTGACTGAGCATACAGCCCACTAAATAATAATTAATTGCAAATGCTATCATAATCATAGTTAACCCTTTAATACATATTTACACGTGATATCAACAATATGTTTAGGCTATAAAAATGTTCTAAATTGTTTATAATGTTGAGCTATTTCAATACAAGGAAACATTGTATCACTTTGTGTAGGATTACTCTCTAAATTATATATTTTTGCTTTACTTTTTAATAAAAGACCTCTGGTCATTAAAAAAATGAAACAAATTTATTTTGTCCGCTCATACCTCAGGGGACATGTGAATAATTCAAAAAGATAGAACTCCTGTTGCAACCTTACTGAAGGGGTGCCAATCCTTACCAATCAGTTAAAGAAAAAATCTATAAACATATATAAGGTGCGCCAAAGGAGTGTTTAATTTAGAGTAACCATGGCAGAGTTAGTCTGATATCAAACAAATTTTATTAAAACAAAGAGCAAAAATAGCTCTAAAATATAAAAAATACAATAAAATACTATGCAATCTAAAAACAAGTGATTTTCCTCTGGTCAATAAAACTCTGTCCCACACAGTATTTAAATTGTTAAACAAGGAGTATGTGTGTGTGTGTGTGGGGGGGGGGGGGCGGGGCAGATAAGCTTCCATTACTAAGAAAATGTGAAACACAATGGTTATATAGTGTAGACATATTGTAACCAAAATGTTTCAATAATCTTTTTGATTTTACAGTGTTTTAAAAAAAATGAAATTGTTTTAGGGTATGTACATCATACATTAGTTGTATTTTAGAAGGTACAGACTTGATATTGCATTGTGTTATATTCTTTATTTGATGGCTAATTAATGTAATTTATTGAGTACATATAGGCAGCAGAACATGTACCATACTGATAAAGATGACTAGACTCCTAAAAATGCACAGCAGTAGTGGTACTCAATACCTGGCTGGACGATTATTTCCTGGATGTGGTTGAGAGCAGTCCTAAATGCTCATATGTGTCATATAAAGTCATCTTAATAAGAGAGATACCTTATTTTCTATATGAAATCTTTTTATAATAGATATATCTCTTTTTTTTTTCAAATAAAAACTATTGTGGAACTACATGCTCCTTCAGGCTCAGTCTTATCTGGGTCCTGGTGTCTGCACTTTCACAAGCATCAGCGTGCTTAGGCTTTCATGTCTTGCTGGAACTTGTATTTCATCAATAGTGTTTTATTTTTCACGTGCCACTATTACCCTGGCATCCATTGCACCTGCGCTGCTACGAAGAGCCTCAGTGCCATTCAGAACAGGCCTGCGCATTGGTTTGGCCCTAATTTCCATACAGATTTCAACCATTTGTTGACCAGCCTGGCAAAGCTGCTAGTGCTCATAATCACTTGCAGACCCCACTTTCTTTATCTTTCTGGATTACCAGTAACCATCCCAGGCTATAGCCGGGTTTCATTTATTTATTTATTTAACTGTTGTTTTTTTAAACAGTAAAAATTCTCTCATCAACGTTCCCATGCTGTCATCATCACTTGTGTCTTTACCCAGCCTTTAGCAACTGTTATAGATAAGCCTCCTAGGCTGCATCTGCATGGGGCATACTACACTACTGTGTGCATACCCCTAGTATATTGAACAAGCATATGCATTTCTCTGATCTTCTTCTTCAAGAATGAGGGCACATGTGCAAATTTTTTGTAGGCAAATATACAGCAGATGCACTTACATCCAACTCTAAAGCAGATGCTATGAAATTCATAATTTGTGCTGGATTTTACTGGTTAATAATTGGGGAAACATAAAAAAATAACACCCAGACCTGTTTGAAGTAAAAGAAAACAAAATAATAAAAAATACTTGCCCCATTCTCCAAATTCTCAACCGTCCCCAGGGCTAGACAGCCTTGACTGGTTTCAGCTACAACAGTGGGAATGTGAATAAGGGGTCCCATAGGGAAAAGGGGGGCTGATCCTGTTATAGCTATGCAGTCAACTTCTATAGAAAATAGTGGTTGAGTAGGAGAGTTTCAGAGGTAAAAATTCATCATCATCAACATTTATTTATATAGCGCCAGCAAATTCCGTAGCGCTATACAATTGGGATATTTGCTGCTTTGTAAACATGGCTAGGGTTGCAATATTCTCCAGCGGGTGTAACCTATTCCCCATTGTACTGATTGTTTAAATAAAAGCAAAATGGGAGGTAAGCGATTGCAAGTCCATCTGACTTCCAAAAATGTCCAATCAAGAGGGGGATCAGTGATTGGACAAGTTTGGGAGTCAGATGGACTTGCAATCATTTACCTTCCATTTTGTTTTTATTTAAACAATCATTACAATTTTGAATAAATCAAAATCACAATTATCACTTGGTATTTTTGTAACGACTATTAGATATACATTGTCGCAGTTACATATACATATGCATGTTATACAATTTTCCATCATGTTTTAATCGCTCTGGCCAGAACACGTTTGTATTATTGAATAAAATATTCACTTTGCATTTACTTATCCAAGTTATATGTACACATTTTTCATGCGCCCAGGGACCTATTCTATCTGTTTATCCACTAATAGCTTCGGAGGGTGGGGATTCCCCTTTATCATATAGGTCCTTTTGTGGCAGCACCCCCATACATTAGGAAGCACGGCCTCACCTATATATTTTTTTTGCAATCTATTCCCCCACTATTTAGCAAGTCAGGATTGATTTAGAAATTAATTTACGAGCTGTAATTCTCTGAATCTGTCATTTCAGGATTAGCCAAATCAATCCAGCTATCCTAAAATATGCTTATATCAATAAATATGAAAATGTAAAGCTTCCAGTTAATAATCATATTTAATATACAGTTTAATAAACAGTTAAATACATATAGAGTTTACATTAACAATAAGGTGAACTCAGGTATTAGTAAAATATATATCAGTAAAATGGGAAGTTTTGCATTGCTGCTCAACTAGAAAAACACAGTTTGTAGCCAAAGAATTTTGCATGCCGAGGAAATAAATCCAACTTCTATATAGAAATCCATTACATCTCTATATATGTTACATCGTGCAGTGACAGCTGCAAAATACAAATAGGAATCCTTAAAAATTATTAATTTTACAATATTCCAAACCTTTACCATTTATCTCAAACTATCATTGTTATGGAATAATAATTTATTAATCTGCATTGAATTGGAGAGTATAATTTGATAACATTCACTAAACTAAAATGATAATTGTGTGCTTCTATAAATTAAAAGTGAATACTATTTTCAATGAATGATTCTGCATAATAACTAGAGATGGTCACTGACCCCCGTGTATTGGTTTTGGATTCGGTTTTGGATCTGGATTAACGTCGTGTTTTGGTTTTGGTTTTGCAAAACCGCCGTTGCGTGTTTTGGTTTTGGTTTTGGTTTTGTTTTGCTATTTCGTTGGGAAATCAATGTTTTTGGGCCTAAAATAACCCAATTTAGTGCTCCAACTGTTTTAGAGATAAGTAATCTAATTGTTGAAGTAATAAATCATCCAAAAAAACAGTTTAATTCTTCGTTGGTAGGCCTTCATTTATTCTACACACAAAACAGATTGTCTTCCTCTCCATCTATGCATATTGGCAATGCAGCCATCGTCTTTGGATGTATATTACACCCTACACTTATAGTTAAATATGTAAAGAAATGGAAAAAGGCAGTTTGCTTTCTGTCTCTATAGGCCCCCCTCCACTTGTTTAAAAAAAACAAAAAATTCAGCCGTTATAGACTGTACAATATTAATTGAAATGGACAAAGCCAGTTTGGTTTCTGCCTCTATAGGCTCCCCTCCACTTGTCAAAAATACAAAAAAATTCAGCCGTTACAGACTGTACAATATTAATTGACATGGAGAAAGCCAGTTTGGATTCTGTCTCTCTAGGACCCCCTCCACTTGTATAAAATACCAAAAAATTCAGCCGTTATAGACTGTACAATATTATGAGAAATGGACAAAGTCAGTTTGGGGTCACTCTGTCTATGACACCCTACCCTTAAGGATAAATTTCTTGACCTGCCTCTGGGATGACGATTCACCCCCAGCAGCAGCAACAGCAGCAGCAGTGGGACTAATGCTTTCTTCAGAGGAATCAATAATAGTGCAGGAGTCATCCAGCCTTAAGTGGGATGTCGGGCTAACTCCGAGCGCTACTGAGGATATTGATGAGGATGGTGTGGTGGGTGTATTTTGTAGCCGTCGGGATGTCGGTGAGCGGAGGGTCTTAGCTGATGATGGAGTGCTTGTATTTTTTTGGGAAGAACTTTCAGCTTTTCCTAACACTTTGCCATGAACTCTCGTTAAATGGCGTAACATAGACGAGGTTCCAAGATGGTTAAGGTCCCTCCCTCGACTGACTGTGGCTTGACATACACTACAAATGGCTATACAATTGTTGTCTGGATTTGGGTAGAAATAATTTCACACATAAGAAGTGGATTTTTTTGTTTTATGCCCAGGCATGACAATGGCCTTTCTCTTGTCACGTGCCAGAACTGCTGCCACTGGTGCAGGACTTACACAAACAACCTTATCCTCATCAACATCCTCATTAGCGCCCTTGTCGCCTACACAAATCTCCCCCTCATCCTCTTCTAATTCCAAAGTGGCATCCTCAATTTGGGTATTACTGGCTACACTCGGGCTATTAAGGCACACATCAGCAGAATGCTCACGATTAGACATCCCACTGTTGGATGGACTCTCCACAGGGATTGTTGTCATTTGTGAATCAGAGCAAACATTCTCCTCTAATTCCTTACTATTATCTTGCAGCTCGGCTTTGACGCGTAACAGTAGTTGTGCACCAATTGTAGGCTGGGTAACTTTTTGGGATCTGCCACTAATAGCCAAAGGTGAAGGCCTCATTCTCTCTTTGCCACTGCGTGTGTAGAATGGCATGCTTGCAATTTTTTTTTATCGTCACTTAACTTTTGCTCAGTTACACTTCTTTTTCGCTTCAATACAGTACAATTTTTGGGGGTTTTTGTTTTTTGCACTGATTTGGAAACACTCTGTTGTTTGACATCGCCTTGGCCAGATGACGTACTGGAAACACTAACATCAGCATTGGTGACAGAACCTGGTTGCTTATTCTGATCATATGTGGACTGCTTTGAATCCATTCTGAGCGCAAAACACTGGGGAGTGCTAATAATTATTTGGTAGATACTGCTGACAGATATGACTTTTGACAGCCAGAAATATTTATGCACAATTATGGGGGACACCCTAAAAGCACAGAGGAGTGCTAAAAATTATTTGGTAGATACTGCTGTTAGATATGACTTTTGACAGCCAGAAATATTTATGCACAATTATGGGGGACACCCCAAAAGCACAGAGAAGTGCTAAAAATTAGTTGGTAGATACTGCTGACAGATATGACTTTTGACAGCCAGAAATATTTATGCACAATTATGGGGGACACCCCAAAAGCACTGGGGAGTGCTAAAAATTAGTTGGTAGATGCTGCTGACAGATATGACTTTTGACAGCCAGAAATATTTATGCACAATTATGGGGGACACCCCAAAAGCACTGGCGAGTGCCAAATATTAACAAAAAATAATAAACCTCTATCCTCCTCTCTTCTCTAGCGATTTTTGTTAGAGCAATTGCAAGAAGAATATTGGATTCTCTGTCCCTGCTTTAATCAGCCTGTGACTACACCCTGCTCTCTCCCTCTGTCAAATGGCGATGGATTGCTGTGGAGGCGTATATTTATAATGTTGAAATATCGCGAGAACCGAGCCCCGAGATCCGACGACATCACAATGACGTTCGGCCTTGATTTGGATTCGGAACGGACGGGAGACTACCGAGCTGCTCAGCTCGGTACTCGGATACCCAAAGTTCGGGTGGGTTCGGTTCTCGGGGAACCGGACCCGCCCATCTCTAATAATAACATATATTTTGTAATGATTTTTTGAGATAAAGGGAGTGTGATTCTGTGATCAAATATATTAAGCACATGCAAGGATTAATAATTGCAATTTAACAATTAACTGAATCCTTCCTAATTATTATAGCTGGAAAATCTAATACAATAAAATGCTGTATTACCCCAGAGTATGCAACAACTTATAAATCATTAAAAAGTATTTAGATTGTAGATATATTATTATAGGTGCTGTAAACATTGTTATTTATCAATCAGTCATTTCCCCATCGATAACTAGCTTACCATACTCTCTGTGGCTTTGTGTTCAACAACCAGAAGGTGTCTGATGGCAGAGAAGTTGTTTTCTTTGCTTCTCTCCCTTACCCCCCTGATCTGAATCAAGAGTAAAGAATAAAGGTGACCGCATCAAGACTTTTATTGGGCAGCTTTAGTTTATAAAGGTTCAATATACTCAGCACGGTACATTGAGGGGACCGACATCGGCTTCACTGTGTTTTCTCAGCAAAAGAACATGCAATAAATTGAAACAGAAATAAAACATGGCATCTCATAGGATTGCACAGCCCATTACGTCATGCTGCGCACCAAGATAAATCTAGAGAGGTATACTCTGCGCCATGGATCGGTGTGTAAAGCACTACCTAGGGGTCGTGAAAATACCAGACAATGTCAAAATGTTCACAATAATCATGAAATAAGCACAGATTTTACCTTGCTGCTGTGTCTGGTGGAGGATGGTTCAAAGAAATATTAAAAGTCATGCTGCTACCAAATCCACAGTCGCTGTGTCGGGAACTGTTGAACTAGAGATAAAAAAGTCATAAATGGCCAACATGCCGTTCAGACCTCTTCACATGCACCTCAGACCTCCCTAACATGCCTGGATCAGGCTGCAGTCAAATTGGGAGTGGACGACTTGGGTCCTTGCCAGGCCTTTCTACTCCCATCTTGGAGTCACATTTTAAAAGGCAAAGAGATGCATGTGGCTCAGCCACCGCTGCTAAGAGATGGGATGGCAAAGATATGATACAGATTTTTCGCAACAGCTCGCTTAGCGTTGAGCGTTGACACACAGCTGAATAGATGGATGCCAAATCAGTTGTTTTGAAAACAGGTCACCACATTAAGGCTGACACCTTGGTAGCATTATGCTGTAAAACAGGGGAACCAGTGAAAACCTGAGGAAAGGAAGGAGTCATCAGGCATCAGAACCATGGAGAAGCTTAATGCAAGGTGGATAGTACAGAGAGGCAATATGATCAAAATACATAGAGCAGGGAAGACATGCCCAGAGAACTAGAGGAGAGGTAATGGGCATCAGAGACCCAAGGGGTAGGGTTGGCTTTACTTATATTTAACTTTGTAGTCAGTGCATAATACTTTAATGGCATAATAGTTTAAATATCTACATAACAATATCTAGTCAGTCAATCAGTCAGTGATTATTCATATGCAACACAACTGGCGAACAATCAGCATTAATATTTAAATTATACCAAAAATTGCATACATTACCAGTATATTGCAATGCAAAACATGAAACTTTTATTTGATAAAAAAAGGAAAACAGCAGCAGCTAACCGTATAATCATTTATGTAAATATTTATTTTCAAATATAATTTTTTTCAATTTTTATATTACATAAATAAACATGATTTCAATGTGTACTATTCATGCATTGTGTACATACATTGTGTTTTTATAGTGTATATTAGTTACATTTATCACTATCAGTCACCATTTACACCTGAACTGTAGTGGGTGTAAAAGATACGGCTGAGGTCTTCCTTTCACTGTCAACATAACAGCAGATCTCAGTGAGAGCCCTGCGCCTCGCTCGTGTTATGATCTGCCTCTGTCTGCAGTATATCACTTCTTCTTTGGAAGCTGCCTTAACTTTTTCAGATCCTGCCTGCAAAGGGTTAAGTCCTCATCATTTGTCCTGGGCACCTGTACCTGGCCTTTATTAAGAATGCCTTTCCAACAGACTGGTGCCAGTTAAATTGTTTGTTGCTCCTGGTTTCTCTCAGAACCCCTGTGATCTGGTCCTAATTTGTCTCCTGGTATCTGACTCCTGTTTGTCTCCTGGTATCTGTCTCCTGTTTGTCTCATCGTATTGCGCCTATTCCAGTGACCCTGACCTCTTCATTTGACTTCGCTCCTATCTATTCTATTCTGCAGTTTCTAACCGGGCCTTGTAACCAGTAACTCCAGCTTCTCAGCTAGCTTCTCAGCTTAGCCTGGTAATCTTGGTATCCTGTATGTGAAGTTCTCCAAGTGCGCCTGGTATAGTTGCAGAGAGCGAGCGGTGAGTGACAGGGAGGGATCACATGATCCCACCACACATGCGCTGTCCAGCTCTGCTCTTCGGAGCAGAGCTGACAGCACTGAAATCTTTCAATTAGCTGGCGTACATCATCATGACAAGTTGCCGGAAAAAACTTTTTTTCGGAACTTGTTAGATTGCGGTTGGGAGCAGTCACCATACTGTAGAATGGTGACTGCTCCCAAAAACAAAAACGAAAAGGATATCTGCTGCGATGCACCTTTCTTAAATATGAGGGACACATGGATTTTACGGTAAGTGCACGATAGGGCACCATCACTGTTTGCTAAATATGCTCCTATATCATAGGCAGGTAGTTTAGCTTTAGATTAAGGACAGCTAAAAGATTGAATTACACTATTATAGTCCTACCCAATGAAATAACTAAAGGGCATGCACATAATAAAACTAGCCAAAAAAGGCATCACTTATTTGACTGTTGTATTTACAAGCGATACTGTGTCTATGTACTTACTGTATGTGTTCTTGTGTATTGTGTAGACATAGCTTTTGCAAATCTCATGCTGCCAGTCTTCCATTTGCATTAGTTAATAAACAAAACTGAAACAGTCGGCACAGAGCAGGTCTAGTGAACACAGTTCATACAGTTTTGCAGAGTAGAGAGGTCGGCTGCTTACACATCTGGACATGTTGTGTAGAAGAGAAGTGGAAAAACTGGAACACTGGATTTCTTCAAGCGTCCTGGCAGTTGTGAACATTATCGGACTGCATGTTAATGGGTTTATAGTGGCGGTAAATCTCATGGACATGAGAACAGGTAGAACTTTGAAACCTATTGATAGAATCTTGCTCAGCCTTGGCTTGTGTCGGCTATGCCTGCAGACTTTATTAATCATTGAAACTCTTAAATGCTTTGCTTTACTCAGTGACATTCCTCTTGACACACACAATTTTGTATCTTCTGCCATTTATAAATCCCTGGAGTATTGTAGCTTCTGGTTTACGGCTTGGCTGTGCTTACTCTACGGTGTGAAAATCGTCAATTGTAAAATCCGAATGTTCTTGGCCCTTAAAATGAGAATCCCACAGATGATTCTTCCTGCGATTCTGGGTTCACTAATCATAGCTGTGATTTCTGGCTGCCTTTTTGCTTGCCGTTTTAAGGTGACATACGGAAACCCTTTATCAAGAAACATAAGCTCTGACCTTGAATTTGACGTTGTTTTTCATCCTTTTGTCTTTGGACACTTTCTGCCGTTTTCCATCATCGCTATTTCGTCTTTGTTTTTGCTCTATACTCTCATCAATCACGTCCGCAGACTAAAACAGAGCAGCTCCAGCTTCACATTCAACAGGATGGATTTCTACCTCTCCTCTATTAGATATTTGATCCTATTATTTTTAGTTTCTGCTTTAAAATTAACTTCAGCCATCAGTTTAGGTTTAGTTTATTTGAATAGCTTTTTACATATTTTATTTAAATTAATTTCATATATGTACCCTACATTCCAAGCCTTTGTTGTCTGTTTAGGGAATTCAAAGCTTAGACAAGCATGTTGCAAAGTGGTAGTCTGGATAAGACAGTGCCTGACAATTAAACAGGCCATTCATAGTAATATAAAAGCAATATCTCAATAATCATTCTACAAAAAGTATGGGCAATTATGCTTCTTAATGCTACAAAGCATAATAGCTATTTGATTAACCACATTACCTAATGAGAACAATTATTTTTGAGTCTAAGGGGTATATTTACTAAACTGCGGGTTTGAAAAAGTGGAGATGTTGCCTTTAGCAACCAATCAGATTCTAGCTATCATTTTGTAGAATGTACTAAATAAATGATAACTACAATCCGATTGGTTGCTATAGGCAACATCTCCACTTTTTCAGACCCACAGTTTAGTAAACCTAGCCCTAAATGGCTTTGTTAAACATGAAATGATTTGCAGCTAATAACCAAATGTACCAAAGAATGCTATGCACTCATTCTAAGCTGTAGTCTAATTTTAAGCATTAAAATTTGATTTTTCATTCAATATACTTCATTAAAAAAGAATAAATTAGAAAAAACGAATTTGGTCATTACAAATTAAATAGACAATACAAAAGAGGAGAGGACATCTACTGCCATAGATATAATATAATCACTCATATCCTGTTCTCTATGACAGTGGCATGTTGATATGTAACACAATTTGAATGCAGAAGAAATGACACAGGTTTAATGCAATAAATGTAACATGTTTTGTTATAATGTTAATAAACATTGGCCTAGTTTCAGGATCTGCACTAAGGGTGTGGAACATTCTTTAAGAACTCTAGAGGTTAACTGAGGATTCGAAAAGGTAAAGATCTTGCCTATAGCAACCAATCAGATTCTAGTTATCATTTGCTTTATACATTCTACAACGTGACAGCTAGAATGTGATTGGTAGCTACAGGCAACATCTCCACTTTTTCAAACCTACAGTAGATTTACCCCCAAAGATCTATGAGGAACATCTCACATGACTTTGAAAAGTTTGTTATTGCTACCGATGTCCAGTGTAATCATCATTGCCAGCACTGTAAATATTTTAGTCTTAATTGTAATTGGTTTTATTGTAGCCTCATGGACTGTTTTTCTGGCAAAAATCTAAAACCATGTTGATGCTATTATGTTGACGCTTGATCTCTCATTTTTCTTTATACAATTTACCTCTAGCATCTTCAATTAACTCTACAGACTAAATTATTTTGTCAAGAATACTTGTAGCCAGATGTACAATATTGTCCACAACTTGGATACTTTTCAGTCTTTGTTGGCAAAGTTCATCTATGTATTGTGCAGTAGGAAGACCGCCATTTTTAAACACTTTAACTTTATCAAGATTATATTAAGCAATCCACCACTTGTAGTGTACATCATCTTATCATCTTTGTTTGTATCTTGTGTTTTTGTATTTTTGCTTGCTTTAATAATAAACATGCATGGATGAAAGGTTTCATAATTTCAGAATGAATCATTCAGCAGAATGAAGTAATGAAGAATTTTAAAACATAGTACATGTTTGCTTTTTTAATTGCTTCATAATTGTTCACTTTTTTTTGTGTAGCTAAAAAAGAATAATATTACAAACTTTAAAACCACCCATTATGTTTGGTAGTCATAATTTCGAAGGTGGAAATACAGATAGAAATATGGACCTACACGAAAATGCCTACAGTCTAAATACCAACATGTATAAAATACAGTGAAAATGTCGACAGTCACAATGCCGACATTAGAACAGCTATACAGCCATTCGACCTGCCGGTTATAAACAGTGATAAGTAAATGGTAAAAAAAGTATACCCCCTCTCCTTGCAGGAGGAAAATTTTGGGGGACTAGCAGCATGGCTTCCTTCAACCAGCCCTAGACTTTTCCAGCTTGGGCTGGTGAAACCATAGCAGGTGAACTCGCAGCAGGGATCCCCCTGCCATGATACCAACCAGCCCAAGGCTGGGTTCCCTAGAGAGTTGGGGTCCACAAAAAAATGTGGGCCCAATCCCTAGGAGTATCCAGCCCAGTGCTGACAACACTAGGGGCTAGATTTATTAAACTGTGGGTTTGAAAAAGTGGAGATGTTGCCTATAGCAACCAATCAGATTCTAGCTGTTATTTTGTAGAATGTACTAAATAAATGACAGCTAGAATCTGATTGGTTGCTATAGGCAACATCTCCACTTTTTCAAACCCACAGTTTAGTAAATATACCCCCAGGGTGTGGGGTAATAAATGTAGAATTTTTATTTTTAAAGAAAATTAAACAATATTTTACATTGGTAAACTACAGGTACCAGCAAGTCATGGCTGCCAGGAAGTGCTGGTACTTGGGGAACCAGAAATGCCAGCATGCCCTGACACCCAGGGCCAGCTGTGCCCTCTAGAGCACCAATGTAAAATGTAAATAAAAGTCACCCCTCGTTAAAACCACAAAATTATATTAAAAAATAAAAAATCCCATTCAGAAATTATCAACTCTGTTCTTCTTTGTTTTTCAGTTGTGTAAGTTTTTAATCCAAAATGATTTTTGGAAAAAAATAACCCCAAAAAATATTCCAAGTGTGATCCACCTGGACATGCTTGGCAAAACAAAACAAAGTGTACACAAGATGCCGCAACATCTTCAATCTGCAGCAGAATGAAATTCTAACATTCGGCAGGTCAATTTATGACCTGAAGCTAGCGTCTCTCATAGCGTGGGAATTCTGACTTCAGTGACGCTTTCCCACACTGTACTTTTTTATTTATTTCTTGTTATAACTGTTTACTGCTGCTGGAATTGCTATTTTAATTCCGGAATTCGTATTTAGATTGTAAGTATTTTCTCCATGTCTGAATTTAGACTGTTAGTATTTTCTCCATGGCGATATTTAGACTATAGGTAATTTCTCCATGTTGGTATCCCATAGGAGCACATAACGCAAATTAGACTAAGTTTGGAAACCTGAAACTAGTGATTTCTTGGACTATTTTTATAGTATTGGAACTAGCTGACTGTATTTATAATAGCTGGATGGTATCAGTTAATCAGTACATAGATTGGGACAAAGAGGGCTCCAACAAAGCTGAGAGTAGGATGGTACCACTTGCTGCTATTAACACAACTGGACAAGTTTAACGCATCTCTGTCACTCACCAGTGACCCCCACAAGGAGGTATGGACTTGGCTTCAAGGAGAGCGCACGTCACAGTTCTTCAGTCATCAGCAAAGTAGTAGATGAAATAGAATAGTCAAACGATCTGAGTCAGAGCCAGCTGGTATGCGAGGTACAATGGAGGACCAGAGAATGGTCACAGAAGCCAGGAATCAAACCAAAAGATCAGTATGAGCCAAAACTTCAGTCCAGAGAGAGGTCAGGAGACAGGCAGCATCAAAAGTCAAATATGCAGCAGCAAGGAAACAGGTGCAGGAGAAAACGCTGGAGATAGGGTGAGGCCTTATACTCTGGCACCCTAATGGTGCCAGAAACTCTATTTATAGAGGCAGATTTGGCCTAATTGGCCCGGGTTAATTGGGGTGGTCAGCATGTCACTGAGCACCAACATTGATTGCTGAAAGCGCCCTGTTGCCTAGCAATGGGACACACACCTACTACGCAAGATCCCGACCACTGTCAGGCTGAATAGAAGGGTAGAGTTCAGTTGCTAGGTAACGGAAAACACCCGGCAGGAAGAGGCAGGCGTCTGTCCCTGCACAGTGGAGGAAGTGCAGGGATAGTGCCTGACAGTACCCTCTCCTCCTTTCCACGCTTGGAAATGGTTGAAAGCATGTGTCTTTGTTAGGAACCCCCACAGCCAGCAACACAAAACCCGGAGTCTACTCAGAAGCCTGGATTTTGCTGGAGCCCCTAGTGGTGGGGACAGACTTGGCCGCAGGCAACTGAGGGTCGTGAATTGTGCGCTGACTGGGCAGAACCCAGTGATAGAGGATAGGAGCAAAAGCAGAGTGAGGTCCAGACAGAAAGGTCAAAAGGGCACAGGCAAACGAACGAAGTCAGGAATCAGGCAAAAAGGTCGGCAACAAGTAATCAATCCAAAAAGGTACAGCAACCAGGAACAGAGTAGGCTAGTCAGCAGCAAGCAGGAACTATAACCGTCAGGGGAGGATTGCCCTTCCCTGCCTTATAAATAAGAGCTGGCCAATAAGGAAAGACTGGGGGCAGGACCTGAAATTAGCTCTCTGACTGGGGTATTGATTAGTGCTCCCCTGCACGCCGGGACCGGGCGCTGAAGCTAACTAGCGTCCCAACCATTGCCTTGGCAACAGCCGGGGTAGGCCGGAAGTGACGTCCTGGTCATCATGACGACGGTCGGGACACAGGAGGACAGAGGGGAGCGAGTCACAGCGGTGCCCGGAGCCGCCGTGGCTCGTAACAGTACCCCCCCTTGAGGAGGGGTCAAGGAACCCCGACAACCCGGTTTTCTGGGAAATTTTTCAAAGAACTCAGCAAGTAATTTGTCAGAATGTAAATTTCTTTGTGGCACCCAAGAAAGTTCCTCGGGACCATAGCCTTTCCAATGGATGAGGAAGTGAACTTGACCCCGAACTTTTTTTGAATCAAGGATCTTCTTGACTACAAATTCTTGATGTTCATCCACCGAAATTGGTTTAGACCTAGAGCACTGTCGAGGTCTGAACCTCTGGGAAGACCGGGCAGGTTTCAGCAAGGAACAGTGGAACGTACTGGGAATTTTTAGAGATTCAGGAAGCTTTAGTTTGAAAGCTACTGGGTTAACTTGTTTTATGATGGAAAATGGACCAATAAATTTGGGTCCTAATTTCTTGCAGGGTTGACGGAGTCTTATGTTCCGAGTAGAGAGCCACACTGAATCCCCTACTTTAAAGGAACAGGCAGAGTGATGTAGGTTGGCAAAAACTTTGATCTAAAAGATGCTCGGAGTAAAGATTTATGAACTGATTTCCAGATCTTCCTAAGCCGGATGGCCGTGGACCTGGTTTCGGGTGACCTATTGGTAGATAGAGAGGACAATGAGTTGGCTCTGGGATGGTACCTCAGGTTGCAATAAAAAGGAGAGTACCGGGAAGAGGTATGACATGCGTTGTACGCAAATTCGGCTCATGGAAGTAGATCAGCCCAGTTGTTGTGATTTTTGGATATATATAGCCGTAGATATTGCTCCAAGGATTGGTTCACCCTTTCGGTTTGCCTGTTAGACTGTGGATGGTAGGCGGATGATAGGCTAAAACTGATACCTAAGAGGGAGCAAAAAGCCTTCCAAAAATCTGCAATAAACTGTGACCCTCGATCTGATACTATATCCTCTGGCAGACCATGATGACGAAATACATGTTTAATAAACAAGGCGGACAGAGAGCGTGCTGAGGGTAATTTGGTCAAAGGGATAAAATGAGCCATTTTACTAAATCGATCCACAATGACCCAGATGGTGTTGCATCCGGAAGATGAAGGCAAATCGACAATGAAATCCATGTACAAGTGGTTCCAAGGTCTAACCGGGGCTGGTAACGGCAGTAATAACCCAGAAGGGGAGTTTCGAGAAATCTTATTCTTGGAACACAGATCACAGGACGATACATATTCTTTAACATCCACAGATAATGATGCCCACCAGACAACACGGTAAAGGATTTCGATGGTCTTTTCAACACCGGGATGTCCAGAAGTCCTGTGTTCATGACATTCTGAGAGGACCGACTTCCTGAGATGCACAGGCACGAAGAGTTTGTTTGCTGGGGTTTCAGGAGGTGCCAGTGGTTGAAATTGTTGAAGGGTCTTGCCTAGTTCCTGTGTGAAGGCAATCAAGACAGATGAAGCGGGAACGATGGAACAGGGTTCAGAGACTGGAGTTTGAGAAGAGACAAAACTGTGAGACAAGGCATCAGCTCTGAGGTTCTTTGAACCATGTCGATAGGTGATGAGGAAGCGAAAACGGGAGAAGAAGAGGGACCACCATGCTTGCCTAGAATTTAGCCTTTTAGCCGATTCTATGTAGGACAAGTTCTTGTGGTCGGTGTATACTGTAATTACATGTTTAGCACCTTCAAGCCAGTGGCGCCATTCTTCCAGTGCCCACTTGACGGCCAACAATTCCTGATTGCCCACATCGTAATGTCCCTCGGCAGAAGAAAATCTCTGAGATAGGTAGGCACAGGGGTGAAGACGATGGTCTGCCAAATCTTTCTGGGAAAGCACTGCTTCCACACCTACATCAGAGGCATCCACTTCGATGATGAATGGAAGGTCTGGATTTGGATGTCTCAGAACAGGTGCTGACACAAAGGCCCGTTTCTCAGCTTCGAAGGCAGAGATAGCGATAGGAGGCCAGATTTTCGTGTCAGCTCCCTTGCGAGTCAAGGCTGTGATAGGAGCAACGAGAGTAGAAAAGGAACTGATAAATTTTCTTTAATAGTTAGCAAACCCCAGGAACCTATGTATAGCTTTGAGATTTGAAGGTCGCACCCAGTCGAGAATGGCCTGCACTTTCTCGGGGTCCATGCTGAACCCTTCCGGGGAAATGACATACCCCAAAAATGTGACTGTGAAAACTTCGAACTCGCATTTTTCTAATTTAGCATAGAGATGGTGATGGCGGAGTTTCTGAAGACCTTGTTGCACATGTTCACGATGTTGTTTAAGTGAGTGGGAGTAGATCAGGATGTCATCTAAGTATATGACTACAAAGGAGCCTAGGAACTCACGAAGGACATCATTAATTAGGTCTTGAAAGACGGCTGGAGCGTTACTGAGAAATTTTTGAGTAGATCCTTGCACCCTTAAGCTGGTCAAAGATGACCGAAATGAGTGGCAAAGGGTAGGTATTTTTTATAGTTATCTTGTTCAACCCCCTGTAGTCAATAAAGGACCTCAGGCTGCCATCCTTCTTGGCCACAAAGAAGAAACCTGCTCCTGCAGGTGACTTGGAAGGCCTAATAAACCCTTTGTGCAGATTCTCCTCTACATATGATTCCCTAGCTAGCGTCTCCGGAATAGACAGGGCATATAATCTCCCCTTGGGTAGTTTGGAACCTGTGACAAGATCGATAGCACAATCGTACTCCCGGTGAGGAGGGAGAATATCTGCTTCCTTCTTGGAAAAAACATCATGAAATTCCCCATAGGGAAAGGGTAGCTGCTCGGGGCAGGTATGAGTAACCCTGAGCAGCAGGGATAAGCAAGAGGAGGAGCACTGAGAACTCCACTTGGTTATCTCACCTGTAGTCCAATCGATACTGGGATTATGGAGGGCCAACCACGGATAACCCAGGATAAGAGGTACCGAATGACAATGGGTTAAGTACAGAGAGATAGTCTCAGAGTTAAGGGCACCCATCTTTAGCAGAAGAGGAGGTGAGCGATGATGGATCTCACCTTTGCTCAAGCGATTCCCATCTAGCCCGTGCACAGCGATAGTAGTTTCCAGAGGAACAGCTGAGAAACCCAGGGACGGGCAAGCGTCGAGACTAAAAAGTTCCCAGCGGCTCCACTATCCACAAATGCAGGAATAGAAATTTCCTGTCCACCGTACTGGAGTTGGGCAGGTATTAGTAGGGAATCCTTCGGAGAGATTACCTGTAGGCCTAAGTGTACTCTCTCCATGTTCACTTGGTCTGGTCTTTTCCCAATCTGACGGGGCAGGAACGGAGCAAATGGCCCTTCTCTCCGCAGTATAAGCAGAGACCCAGATTGCGTTTCCGAGTGCGTTCTTCTGGAGACAACCGATATACTCCCAGTTTCATGGGTTCCACTTGATCAATGGGAGAGGTTGGAAAAGGCACAGGTGAAAAGGCCGAAGGATTTTCCTTCTCCGCTTCCCTTTCTCTGTATCTTCTGTCGATATGAATGGCTAATTGCATGAGTTCCTCTAGTGATCCGGCAGTAGGATACTGGACAAGAGTGTCCTTAATTCATTCGGACAGACCTAATCGGAACTGGCTACGAAGAGTCGGGTCATTCCATGCACAGTCTGAGGACCAATGTCTGAAATTGGAGCAGTAATCTTCTGCAGAACGCTGTCCTTGCGATAAGGATCGAAACTGTGCTTCGGCAGAAGCCACTCGATTCGGGTCATCATAAACCAATCCGAGTGCTTCAAAAAAGGCATTCACAGACTGCAACTGAGGACTGTTAGGATCCAAGCTGAATGCCCAGGATTGAGGATCCCCTTGAAGAAGTGAGAATATAATTCCCACTCTTTGCTGAGGTGATCCAGACGAAAGTGGCCTTAATTTGAAATAGAGTTTACAGCTCTCACGAAAGTTGCGGAAGAGTCTGTGGTCTCCTGAAAAGCGATCTGGGAGGTTCATTTTAGGTTCTACCACAGAGGGCTGAGCGGCTTGTGAGGCTCTTGTTCTTGGGCGGCTTGCCGCTGAGACAATTCTTGGACCATTTGGGACAGGGTCTGGATTTGTCCCGCCAGTACTTGAGCCGGACTGGGTTCCATAGGACCGAGAAGATTGTTTACTCACTTCAAGAGTAAATCTTTTTTGGGCCAGTTATAATGTTAGGAACCCCCACAGCCAGCAACACAAAACCCAGAGTCTACTCAGAAGCCTGGTTTTCGCTGAAGTCCCTAGTGGTGGGGACAGACTTGGCCGCAGGAAGCTGAGGGTCGTGAATCGTGCGCTGCCTGGGGAGAACCCAGTGATAGAGGATAGGAGCAAAAGCAGAGTGAGGTCTAGACAGAAAGGTCAAAAGGGCACAGGTAAACGAACGAAGTCAGGAATCAGGCAAAAAAGTCAGCAACAAGTAATCAATCCAAACAGGTACAGCAACCAGGAACAGAGCAGGCTAGTCAGCAGCAAGCAGGAACTGTAACCATCAGGGGAGGATTGCCCTTCTCTGCCTTATAAATACAAGCTGGCCAATAAGGAAAGACTGGGGGCAGGACCTGAAATTAGCCCCCTGCACGCCGGGACCGGGCGCTGCAGCTAACTAGCATCCCGATCATTGCCTTGGCAACGGCCGGATTAGGCCGGAAGTGACGTCCCGGTCGTCATGACGATGGCCGGGACACAGGAGGACAGAGGGGAGCGAATCGCGGCGGTGCCCAGAGCCGCAGCGGCTCGTATCAATCTTTAGAAAATCAATCAAAAGGCATGAGTCATGAAGATCCTTCTTATCGACCCATGTTCTCTCTCTTAAGGGCCATAAATCTTAGAATTTGCTCAATCTAGAATTTCTCCCTTGAATCGGTTTTAATAGGAGGAGAAGCAGAGGGTTCCTTAAAAAACTAATTAAGATCCAGAGGTTTCAATAATGTTATAGGACAATAAAGTTTATAGGACACAGGGTTAATAACATGAGGCATACGAAAAGTACCAATGAAACGTGGTTCCAGTTTCATTGAAGGAATTCAATGCTTCAAGTTGCGAGTAGAGTACCACACTGGATCTCCAACTTGGAGTACAGGAGATTCTTATGTCGATGGTCAGCATAGTGTTTATACCGACAGTGACTGTGAGACTAGCTCGAACTTGGGTCCAGATCTGAGAAAAGTCACAAACCAAATCATGAACTGCAGGAACAGAGGAGTCAGGAAGGTTAGAAAGGGTAAGTAGAATAGGATGTCTACCAAAAACAGTAAAAAATGAAGTAGCTCCACTGGACTTGTGTTGGTTATTATTATGTGAAAATTTGGCCCAGGGAAGATGGCCACTCCAAGAAGAATGATGCTAAGAGGAATAGTAGCAAAAAAAAGAACTCCAGGGGTAATTGTACTGAAAGTCGATTTTTACGAATCGACGATATTCAGCGACTTTAACAGCTAAATTTAAAATGGCACATTTGTCTAGAGACAAATTGTACCCCACGATCCTAGATAATTTGGAGTGGACAACTATGGAGACAAAATATGTTCTTTATAAACAAAAGGGACAGTTCAGAGGCAGATGGTAGTCCTTTTAAAGGCACAAAATGTGCCATTTTAGAAAAGCGGTCAGCCATGACCCAGATGTTATTACAACCATGACTTTCAGGTGGATTAGTGATAAAGTCCATAGTAATACTGTACCAGGGGGAATCAGTAACAGGAAGAGGGAGAAAAGGACCACTAGGAAGTTGCTTGGAGGCCTTCTGCCGAGCACAAACAATGCGGGCCTGTATGTATTTAGAAATATATGCAGCCAGGGAAGGCCACCAGTAATAACAGGACAGAAGGGCTATGGTTTACTTGACCCCAGCGTGTCCTGCAAATTTGGAGTCATGAGCCCACTTTAAAACCCTAGCATGGAGGTGAGGGTTTACAAAAGAGTGGCCAATCGGAGGATTTTTAGCTGCAGACCTGGTCAGGGCCAAGACTATGACTGGACTGGTCTATACTCTGTAGGTTAGAGGGTATTAGTATTATCAAATAATCTTGAAAGGGTTTCTGCTCTGGAATACTTTGTACCGGGACGATAGGTCAAGATTAATTGAAATTATGAAAAGAATAAGGACCTACGGGTTTGTCGAGTTTTGAAGCATTATGCAGATTGTAAGTGAATGACATTCTTGTGGTCTGTGAAGACAGAATATTGAGCTCCTTTTAGGAGATTTCTCCATTCTTCCAATCTTAATTGCCAAGAGTTCCTTGTCCCCAATGCCATAATTAACCCCGCAAATGGAATTTTTTTGGAGAGAAATCTGCACGAAATAAAGGCTGTAGAGGAAGTCTTCTACGATAGCACTGCTAGTCAGGTTGCTTGAGAACTGAGGCATCAGTGAAGGCTCTTTCTAGTGTATTAGTGGCAGAAACTGCCTCCCGAGGTCAGGTCTTGGACTGTTCCCCCTTATGAGTCAGAAAGGTGATGGGTGCAATAAGGGTGGAGAATCATTAAATAAATTGGAGGTAGTAGTAAGTGAAGCCAATAAAATGCTGTGTAGTTTTCAGTTTGATGGGTAGAGGCAAGCTAAGAATTGCCTCCACTTTCTTAGAGTCTATTTGGAGACCAGAACCAGAGACCAAATACAGTAGGAAGGATACTTGAAGAAGCTCAAAAGGCATTTCTCTAGCTTAGAATAAAGGTCATTTTTTTCGTAGTAAGGAGAGTACCTACTTCACATGATCACAAGGTACTCCTAGTGCCTATAACGAGTGTCAATTGCAGTCTTCCACTCGTCATCTTGTACGACACAAATTAAATTATAAGCGCTTGTACGATCCAGTTCAGAGATGAGGGGAAGAGGATAACAATTTTTGATACTGATGGCATTCAATTTACAGTAGTTTATGCTGGGTCTTATATTGCCATCTTTCTTTTTGACAAAGAAGAAGCCAGCACCCCTGGAGGATGAGGATTTTGAATAAATGCCAGAAGGAGATTCTATGAGATGTTTTCAGACATGGCTTGTGCATCAAGTAAAGACAATGGATACACTCTGCCTCTGGGAGTATTCTTTCCTGATATCAGATCAATGGGACAATCCCAAAGGCGATGAGGATGTAGACTCTCAGAGGCGGTCTTGCTGAAGATGTTGAGGAATTTGGAATAGGTTTTGGGAAGAGCCATTTGAGAGGGCAGAACAGGCTATCAGAGATCTGTGACGAGGTACCGCAGGTAAGCAATGTTTACTGCATAAGAAACTCCAAGAAATGACTTAGGCTCGACACCATTTAAAAGTGAGGGGAATGGGTCCTGAGTCAGGGTAACCCCAGGATGATCCAATTAACAGATTATGGAAGGATTAGGAACTTGTTCCATATAGCATGAAGAACTCCTAACTGCAACTGAACTGGATCACAGACAAAGGTAACGGAACTGTTGAGACCTGATTACTGTCAACTGCAGTCAACGCCAGTGGTTGTGGCAAAGAGTAAGAGGTTAATTGAAGCTTGGTGGCTAAAGCGGCCAAAATGAAGTTCCCAGCAGATCCAGAGATTCAGGCAATTTGAAGGGACCATTTGATGATAACAGGGTGACAGGAAATTAGAATATTTCAGCGAACATGGAGTATGGGACTTGGATCTTAGGATGGCCCCCTGTCAACACCAAGGACGAGGCATTTCTCAGCCTCTTAGTATAGGAGGAATGCAACTTCTCAGCAGTAAATGCAAAGATGGTTCTTAATGCAGCAATTCCGCTCTTACTTGATGAGATGAGACTGGCCAATCTGCATAGATTCTAGGCAGCAGGGACAGGAGACTGAAAACGAGGAGCCAAGCGGGGAGACGTTTCAGACCTGATCTCGTTCTTGGGTGCATTCCCTATGGTAGATATCCACTATGATGCAAAGCGAGCAAGCTCATCCAAGCTAGCGGGTAGATCGCAGGAAGCCAAATCATCCTTAATATGGCCAGAAGGTAGCTATTATTGCTTTGTTATTCCATTTATGTTCTATAGCTAAGGTCGGGAACTAAACCGCATATTGTCCTGCAGGAAGAGATCTCTGGCAGAGGGCTAAGAGGCTGGAAGCAGCTGAGGAAAGACGCCCGGGCTAGTTGAAAATTTTCAATCAAAAAGGAATTCTGGAGAACCAGGTTGTCACGTTCCCACAGAGGAGAGGCCCAGACAAGAGCTTAACTAGTGAGGAGGGAAATAATGTAAGTCACCTTAGTTCTCTCAGATCCAAAGTTTTCTGGGGTTAATTTGAAATGAATGGCGCACAACAAATTTTTGGAACAGTCATCATACTTCTCCAGCGGAGGGATATGAAGACCTCTAGAACAGGCAGTGCTGATGGAGAAAGTGGGAACTGAGGAGGATGCCGTCATGGTAGGGGCTTGTTGGTGGGTAGACAAAGAGTCCTGGAGGGAGTCTAAGCGAAAGACTACTCCTTGGATGTACTGTAATAACTGCGCCTGGTTAGATTCTTGTGGTCGACTCACTGAGACAAATGTAGCAGCTGATCGTGGACAGACAGCTCACCTTGTCCATCCATACTTTTAGAGTATAGTCACAAAGCTGAGAGTAGGAAGGGGCCACTTGCTGGTATTGATGCAACTGGACAAAGAGACACAGACTCTAATGCACCCCTGGTATTCTCCAAGGACCCCTGCAAGGAGGTATGAACTTGGCTGCAAGGAGTGCACAGGTCGCTGTTCTTCAGGTCAGTCACCAGCGAAGTGATAGATGAAATCGAACAGTCAAATGATCCGAGTCAGAGCCAGCTGGTATGCGAGGTGCAAGGGAATTCCAGAGAATGGTCAGGGAAGCAAGTAATCAAACCAGAAATTGCAGTCCAGAGAGAGGTCAGGATACAAGCCAAGTCAAAAGTCAAATATGCAGGAACAATAAGCAGGTGCAGGAGAAAATGCTGGAGCTAGGGTGAGACCAAATAATCTGGCATCTAATGGTGCCAGAGACTCCTATTTATTAAGGCAGAAAAGGCCTGATTGACCAGAGTTTATTGGGGTGGTGGGCACATCGCTATGCAACGGGACGCACGCCTACTAAGCGTGCACCTGACCACTGCCGGACTTGACAGAAGGGTAGTGTCTCGTTGCTAGGCAACGTGACATGCCCGGCAGAAATATGTAGCCGACCGAACCTGCACAGTGGAGGAAGTGTGGAGATGGCACCTGACAAGGGCATTTCTTCCAAGACGAGTATTCTTAGGCCTAAATGATAACAATAAATGGCCCCTCTGGTAGAATATGTGGAAATCTCTATGGATTACACTACTTGGACACATTTTGTATACATCACTCCTACAGAATGACATCACTTTGAATATTTCATTTGTATCTGTAAACAAATACTGCTTTTTGTTTTTATAATTAATACAAGGTTCAAACCTAAGTATTACATTTCAATTAACTTGAAGACCTGTACACTCTCTGATGTCACACATACACACTCATTATTCCTAGACCACATTGAGTGATCTTTGGTCTATATTGCCATGCCTACACAATCAAACATGTTTGTCAGCTGGGATACACAGTTAAATACTGGCTATTTTTTCATGTAACACACAAATACTTGATAGCTTATTTATACACTGAAATTTAAAGTTGATATTTGTGTGCTACATGAAAAAACAGTCAGTATTTAACTTATGTGCAAAACAGAAAACTAATTTGCACCCCTTGCATTGTAACATGGTTTTTGTCCAGGAGACTGAAATAAGAAACTTCTTAATTTAAGATCCTTAATGAATCAGGCCCAGATATATTAACATTCTAAAATAAATAATCACCGGCTAAGTTTGCATACATTCATTTTAATAGGGAAATTCACAATCGTTATGAATCCTATAATATAGGTGCAAGCAATAAAGGAAGCTATCATCCAATCAGAAGCGACTAGGAAGTGGTGCCGCCCATCATCAACATCGGTGTAAATTTGCACCAGCAATTAGGCTCCTGAAAGGAGAATCTGTGTCTGTTTCCAGGTCTACCACAGTCGCCATTACACGAACTCGCCCTTACCCTTACTGTACTCGACCTATGTTTGCCCATCTGTTCTTTCGCCTGATCCACCACTCCAGTCATATAGCAAAGCACATGTGTGATGATACCAGCTCTGCATATAATACTCTAGTGTATGCTGTTTTGTGTGCATTTGCTGTATGAAATTGCAAAACAGAGGTACATCATCATCATCATTTATTTATATAGCGTTAGCAAATTCCGTAGCGCTTTACAATTGGGAAGAAACATTAATAAAACAATACTGGGTAATACATATAGACAGAGAGGTAAGAGAACCCTGCTCGCATACATCCAACTCTGCATGAACCCTTAGGACTAGATTTACTAAACTGCGGGTTTGAAAAAGTGGGGATGTTGCCTATAGCAACCAATCGGATTCTAGCTGTCATTTTGTAGAAATTACTAAATAAATGATAACTAGAGTCTGATTGGTTGCTTTAGGCAACATCTCCACTTTTTCAAACCCGCAGTTTAGTAAATATAACCCTTAGTGTGTGAAAGTAGTTTAGGAAAGATTCATCAAATCACATTTTTAAATTTTTGCCTGATTAGTTCTTTTAAAATTCCCATAAATTAAAAAGATATTTATGATACCAAATGCAACAACAATCTGCTCCAAAAGAAATACGAAATATAGATTTACAGTGTAAGAAATAAATATGTCATTCCTGTTAAAAGCAACATTGTACAAAAATACAAAAATTGGTTTAGCTGAGAACAGGTTAAGGAAATGAGACATTTGAAAACAGATGCACAAATTTTATTAATGTCAAATGAATCACATTTTTAAGTTCCAGGACTGTATGTTCTATTCATATTAATCATAAGTCATGTTCAGTTGATAATAAAATATGTTAGTAAAATTGGGAGTTTTGCATTTATCCTCAACCAGAGAAACAGAAGTTGCTGCCAAAGAATTTTGCATCTGGAGTCATAAAATATGATTAGCAGATATTACTATATATATCTGTGCACAAACATCTCATATTCACTAACATAGGAAGTATGGCATTGGAGAAAATGATAAGGACATTAGGAAATTATGTAACCACTTCTGTATAATATATGGGTATGATATAGATGTATAATATATTGGTATGATATATGTGTATAATATATGGGTATGATATAGATATATAATATATTGGTATGATATATGTGTATAATATATGGGTGGTGGGATTCAAATAAATTAACAACCGGTTCTCTGCCCTAATGACCGTTTTAAGTATACAAAAAGATATACCGAAAGGTAGTCAGGGCCGGTGCAAATTCTAATTTCCCAGCCACTAACACACTTAAAAATAATAACTCTTACCTCCTCTTGGCTGGCTACAATGCAGTCCAGATGTCTGATACAGAATGCTGTCCAGGCTTCACTGCTGCCCAGGAGCAAACACAGGATATCTAGAGGGGAGGCTCCAAATGCTAGACTTCAGAACAAAACAAATGAAAGAAAAGAAAACATGACATCACTCACCTGTTACACACTGACATGTACCCCGCTGCCCACCAACTTCACTCACACATGCCCATCTGCCCACTAGCTGTTCTCACATATGTCACCCCTTGCCCATCAGCTTGTGTCACATATGCTAGCCACATAACACCAGCTTTACTCACATGCCCCCCTGCCCACTACTTGGCTTTTTTTTTTGGTATTTGGCCACTACTTGGCTCTCCTCTGTTGCTGTCTATTAATGTATTCTGTAGATGATATATTAAATATACTAACACATGCAAATAAATAGAGAAAGGTAATCTAAATGACAGATAATCCAGACTGTTGTATTTTATTTGCATTTGTTAATGTACTCTGCAGATGTAAAATTAATTATACTAATAGAGGGCAACAAAGGAGAGCCAAATAGAGGGCAAATACTAATACACATAAATGGTTCCTTAACTATCCTAGAGTAGCCCCAGCAAGGTGAATTAAAGCTGTGCTTCATTATGCATCGCTGCATTTTGTCACGGCACTATTTTAGTATAAAGACCCCATAGTCTCTAACTCAAGGACATTTCTAAGTGTAATCCCCCGTCTCCCTATTTTCTCCAGCCTCCTCCTCCCCCCCCCAATTTTCTGTAGCATCCATTCTCCCCCTTTCTGTAGCCTCCATTCCCCCCCTTTGTATAGCCTCCATTCTCCCCACTTTGTATAGCCTTCATTCTCACCCCCTTTGTATAGCCTCCATTCTCCCCCCCTTTGTATAGCCTCCATTCTCCCCCTTTGTATAGCCTCCATTCTCCCCCTTTGTATAGCCTCCATTCTCCCCCTTTCTATAGCCTCCATTCTCCCCCCTTTGTATAGCCTCCATTCTCCCCCCTTTGTATAGCCTCCATTCTCCCCCTTTCTATAGCCTCCATTCTCCCCCCTTTGTATAGCCTCCATTCTCCCCCCTTTGTATAGCCTCCATTCTCCCCCTTTCTATAGCCTCCATTCTCCCCCCTTTGTATAGCCTCCATTCTCCCCCTTTCTATAGCCTCCATTCTCCCCCCTTTGTATAGCCTCCATTCTCCCTCTTTCTATAGCCTCCATTCTCCCCCTTTCTATAGCCTCCATTCTCCCCCTTTGTATAGCCTCCATTCTCCCCCCTTTGTATAGCCTCCATTCTCCCCCTTTGTATAGCCTCCATTCTCCCCCCTTTGTATAGCCTCCATTCTCCCCCCTTTGTATAGCCTCCATTCTCCCTCCTTACTGTAGCTTCCATTCCCCTCTTTCTGTAGCTTCCGTTCTCCCCCTATGTATAGCATCCGTCCCCCGTCCCCTCCTGTTATCTGTAGCCTCCTCTTTCCTGTACTCACCTTAACTTCTTCATTTTCCTTCCTTTCTCTTCTTCCTCGCTTCTGTCTTCTTTCTCTGTCTCCTCTACACTGGCAGCGTCGTGCGTCGTGACGTCACGACGCTGCCAGGCGCCGGGTAAATTTTAAACTGCGGTGCTGCTACAGTGCAGCACCGCATTATAGCGATCGGGCGGGCAAGCGGGCGGGCGAGCGAGCGGGCGGGCGGGCGGACGAGCGGGCGGGCGGGAGCATTTATTTAATTATCACTGGGTCCCCCACTTCAGTGCCGCCCTCCAGAGCCCGGCGCCCTAGGCAACTGCCTAACGTTGCCTAATGGGAGCGCCGGGCCTGAAGGTAGTTTAATATTTAATGCATTTAATACTCAAATAATAACAATAAAAGAGGCACACAGAACTAGATCATGTTATAAGAAAGAGTTTTAAAATAGTAATGAAAAAATATTAAATAACTGACAAAAAAACTAAAAAAAATATAAAGTACCAACAGTGCAAGTTACATGGCAACACATACATTGAATCAAAATAGGAATTAAATTTAAATATAAGTAATATAGGGGAACATTATTAAGACATTACACAGACAATAGCAAAGTAATAAACAACAAATACTATAAAAGCTGCATAATGATAAATTATTTATATCAATATCAAGAGGCAGTTATCTAGTCAAACCCAGGTGTGTGTGTGTGTGTATAAAATATTTCTTTTTTTATGCTGCTATTATCAAGAAAATAATAGTTTGAGTCATGTTATGCCACACAGTAGTGCCCCCATTTCAAATTAAACCACAGTAATGCCCCCAGTTCATATTATGCCTCAGTAATGCCCCTCTTCATCACACTGTGCCATGCTGCTTATACCCCTTCACACTGTGCCATGCTGCTTTTGCTCCCCCTCCACTGTGCCATGCTGCTTTTACCCCCTTTCACACTGTGCCATGCTACTTTTACCCCTTCACACTGTGCCATCCTGCTTTTACCCCTTCACACTGTGCAATGCTGCTTTTACCCCCTTCACACTGTGCCATGCTGCTTTTACCCCCTGTACAATGTGCCATGCTGCTTTTATCCCCTTCCACACTGTGCCATGCTGATTTTACCCCCTTCACACTGTGCCACGCTGCTTTTACCTCCCTTCACACTGTGCCATGCTGCTTTTACCCCCTTCACACTGTGTCATGCTGCTTTTACCCCCGTCACACTGTACCATGCTGCTTTTGCCCCTCTTCACACTCTGCCATGCTGCTTTTGCTCCCCATCGCTTCCGTTTCTTCACTTACCTTTTCTATTGGCTTCTTTCTTCACTTTTCTTCTCTTCTTGTCTTCCATTTTCTGGTGTGCTGGCTCCTTTCTGCGCCACTATTCACTGAATGTCAGGTGTGATGACATTCAGTGCGGACAGAGCAGGGAGGAGGAATGCCGATGCCGCGAACAGGTGAGTATTTTTTTTCTCCCCCACCAACGAAGAGGGTGGACTCCGGCTGGAGCAATCGGTTTGCCAAACTCGCTTTTAAATTAGGTATCAGTTCTGGTGAACCGGTGCGAACCAGCTGAATCCCACCACTGGCTATGATATATGTAACATTGTAATGTTATGTGAACACTTTATTGTTGTATTACACTATGTTTAACCATCATTGAGGGGTCATTTACATCTGGCTGGCACTGTGTTCTTCCTTTCTTTTTGTGATGCCGTAAACAACCTTTGTATCTATAAAACCACATTAGCATTATTGGACTGAGGTATGAAGGACCCATCATGGGAAGCAGGAGGCTACAGAATATTATACAGAATATTATAATGCTGACGAGATCATGACCAGCCCAAGGTGAGTGTATGGCCAGCACACAGTCTTTCACCCACGATAAATTTCGTTGATATCCCAGTTGGCTAGAGGCACACAGAATTCCTCATGATGATGGGCAGAACTGGCCATTTTCTATTTTTTTTTTTACCTCTGTTACATAGTTAATTTGAACGTAACATCACCTTAGAGGTTACATCATCTGCTTTTTGCTCAGCCTAGCGCATAATATGTGCTCAGCTGTAGTATTGTTATTATTATCGTAGATTTGTAAGGTGCCACAGTGCTCTGCAGTGCCTTACAGTAAAGAAAACAGTACATGCATAAAACAGGGACATACAAGGTAGACAATATAAATGCAGACATGAAAACAAAATGTATGAAGGCCCCTGCTCATTAGAGAGCTTACATTCTAAGTGGAAGTTTGCAGAGCTGAGGAGCAAATATGGTTCAGAGTGGAGATTGGGACAGTTGTGAGGGTGCATTAGTGTGAATAGTGTTACGGAGGATAAGGTCACCTATAAAAAAGTGATGGGTTTTAAAATGTGCATAAAAAGATTTGAAGGCTGTGGAAAAGTCTGATTGGGCATAGTAGGGAATTCCATAAGTGGGGAAACAAGGGAGAAGTCTGGTAGGCTGGAGTGAGGGGGGTAGTATAGCTAAAATAGCAATGCATTTGATGTTGGAGAGCACACAAATATGATATTTGAACTGAAGGAAGTTTCTTTACTATCCCAAGGCACTTAATGAAGGATGCACATCCGTTACATTAAAATAAATATTCAGAGACATTATTTTGTGAAGGGAAATAAAATATAAATGTACTTTGACTTTAACTTTTGTAACCCAACAAACACTGAAGGTGCAGACATGAAAGATCTAAAGGTGTGAAGAATCTTGAGTCTCGTTCTATGCTTTTAAAATTGACACATGTGATAAAGTCTATCATTCTGTGTTCTCATGATGTATTTAAGCCATAAATTAGGTTAAACTGAGCAACATCTTAGGATAAATTTTTATTTGGCACAGACAGTTCCAGAGAGGGGAGTTTAGGAGAGCACCTTGATGTAACCTTTTATTTGTTAGCTTGGGGTAATGTTTATGTCTCTCTAATGTGGTCTGCTGTTTTGCAAACCAAATTTTGATTCAAATTCATTAATCCATTATTTCCTTGATGACCAATTCTATTTTACCTAGGGCATTTTTATAGAAATATAGATTTGGCTGGATCCCCTTCCCCCAGGGTTACTGTCTGGCATTACAGCAGCAAAAGGTTTAATGTCCACTCATGTGGCACCAGAAGAGTTAATTCCCGACAGATAGAGCCCACACTTCAGCACTGTTTCGTAATCACAGTAGTTCTGTGTGTGTGTTAAAGGAAATTTAGACTTTAAGCTCCAACTTTTCCTCCATCATCATCTTGATGATCCAACACGTCCTCAAATTTAATATTCTAAATAGCAGTTTATCATCTTTCATCCTACTTATGTCTCCAACCCTCCATGTATCTCACTTACAGTCAACATCACTCTTTCCCCTTTTCTCCACATACGCTGCCTTGTGTCATCCTTGACTTTAGCTTTTCTCCTCACATCCACCCCACTTAGAGTCATGCCACTTCTACCACTGCAACATAGACACTAAAGTAACTAAAACCCCGGTCCACTCGCATATTATTTCCCAACTTGACTACTGTAACCTTCTCTTTACTGGCATCTTCCACACCTGCCTTTCCCCTCTTCAATTCGTCCTTAATGCTTTGGTTAGACTTATCTTCTTTTAAACTTGATGCGCATTGCCTCAAGAATTAAGTTCAAATGGGTCACCCTCACCTACAAGTCCTTACCAATGCTTTTCCTCCATGTATCTCTGACACGGTCACTAGATACCGACCCGGCTTGTCAATTAACCCTTCTCCTGCTAAATCCCTGGCTTATCTGCATCAACTGATCTACTGTGTACAGACCTGGCTTGTCAGTTAACCCTTCTCCTGCTGAATCCCTGGCTTAACTGCATCAACTGCATATAAAACATTATTTTATATGCCATTATTTTGTTTTTCCTGATTGTACATTTACAAGTAACTGCTTTTTACCTGTTATTATTCTACTATTTATATGCCTTTATCTTGTTTTTCCTGATTTTATATTTACCAGCAACTACTTTTACCTGTTATTATTCTTGCCTATTTCCATTGTCCTTATTACCTCTCCTTCTATTATTCCTTGCCTTCCACGCCCTAATTGGTTATTGTCCTCCATCTTGTTATTGTCTCCCTGCTTATTCTTACCTGTTATCCGCTGTCCTTATTATCTTACTGTTCTGCTATCATTCTTACCTCTTTTCATTGTCCTTATTATCTCACTGTACTGTTGTTCTATGCCCTCCACGCCCTAATTCGTTATTATATTCCACCTTTTTATTGTCTTCCTGCCATTGTTCTTACCTGTTTTTCACTGTCCCCACTATCTCACTGTTCTGTTACTCTCTCTCCCTACTATGCCTCCCCACTCTCACTCCATACCCATACTCTCGCCCCGCCCTACCTCTTCCGTTCCTCCCCGCCATCCCGCGCGCACTACTCATCTTGCTAACCTTATCCCCATTTCCCCCCTCTCCTCTCCCCCTTTCTTCTGTGCCCTCTGGAATGCCAGATCCGTCTGCAACAAGCTGACTGCTATCCACGACCTCTTTCTATCCAACACCTTTAACCTTCTTGCCATTACTGAAACCTGGCTCTCTCCGATTCTGATACTACTTCCCCCGCTGCCCTCTCCTATGGTGGCCTCTCCTTCACCCACTCCGCCAGGCCTGGTGCCCGCCTAGGCGGTGGAGTTGGCCTCCTCCTCTCCTCCACCTGTACTTTTTGTGTCATTCCCCCTGAACCCTCCCTCTCCTTCTCCTCTTTTGAAGCTCACTCCATCCGCCTCTTCTACCCCATCCACCTCCGCGTCACTGTCATCTACCGCCCCCCTGGCCCCACCTCCCTCTTCCTTGACAACTTTGCTAGCTGGCTTCCTCACTACCTCTCCTCCGATCTCCCCCGATCATTCTCGGTGACTTTAACATCCCCATCGACAACGCCACCTACCCTGCTTCCAGCAAACTGCTCACCCTCTCTTCCTCCCTTGGTCTCACCCAATGGACCTCCTCCTCTACCCACTGCCTTGGTCACTCCCTTGATCTTGTCTTCTCCTACCTATGTAATCTCTCCGACTTCTCCATCTCTCCCTTTCCTCTATCCGACCACCATTTCCTCTCCTTTTCTCTCTCCTCTTCTCCTGCTCCCCTCCCCCTGCCCAAACCTACTCTGTCCATACGCAACCTCGACGCTCTTGACCCTGCCTCTCTGTCCTCCTCTCTCGATACCCTCCTTTCTCCCCTTTCCTCCCAGGCCTGCCCCAACCAGGCGGTCTCCCTCTACAATCACACCCTCACCTCCGCTCTGGACGCGGTCGCCCCTGCCCACTCCGTCCACCCCCGCTGCTCCAAACCCCAACCCTGGCACTCCAAATTTACCCGCTTCCTCCAAAAATGCTCCCGTTCCGCCAAACGTCACTGGAGAAAATCCCGCTCCCTGGCTGACTTCCTCCACTTTAAATTCATCCTTTCATCCTACAGCTCTGCCCTCTCACTCGCTAAACAATCTTTCTTTAAATACCTCATCTCTTCCCAGTCCTCTAACCCCCGCCGCCTCTTTGCCACCTTCAGCACTCTCCTGGCCCCCTCCCCTCCCCCCCTCCCTCCTCCCTGACTGCCTCCGATTTCGCCTCCTTTTTCTTCTCTAAATTGAGGCCATCCGACTTGAAATCTCCTCCTCCACTCTCTCATCCACCCCTCCCACTCTTCTGTCCTCCCCCCCAACCACCCTCCCCTCCACTCCTTCCGTCCCACCACCGGCGAGGAAGTCCACTCTCTCATTTCATCCTCCCCCCCCACTACCTGTCCCCTGGATCCCATCCCCTCCCAATTTCTTCGCTCCCTTTCCCCCACCACCTGCTCCCACCTCGCTCACCTCTTTAATCTCTCCCTCTCCACTGGCATCTTCCCCTCCTCCTTCAAACATGCTCTCGTATCCCCCATTCTTAAGAAACATAATCTCGACCCCACTTCTCTCTCGAACTATCGCCTCATATCTCTTCTCCCTTTTGCCTCCAAAATTCTCGAGAGGCTCGTCTGCAGCCGTCTCACCTCCTACCTTTCTGAATACTCCCTCCTTGATCCTCTCCAGTCTGGTTTCCGCCCCCTCCACTCCACTGAAACTGCCCTGGCTAAAGTCACCAATGATCTCCTCTCTGCTAAAGCCAGGGGCCACTTCTCCCTTCTCATCCTCCTTGACCTCTCTGCAGCCTTTGACACGGTTGACCACCCCCTCCTCCTTCACACCCTCCAGTCTTTCGCCTCTCTGGCCCAGTCCTGTCCTGGTTCACCTCTTACCTTATTCACCGATCCTTCTCTGTCACCACCTCTGGGTCTCTCTCCCCCCCATCCACCCTTCCAGTCGGGGTCCCTCTGGGCTCTGTTCTGGGACCCTTACTCTTCTCTCTATACACCTCCTCCCTGGGTGAACTCATCAGCTCCTTCGGCTTCAGCTACCATCTTTACGCTGACGACACTCAACTATACCTCTCCTCTCCTGATCTCTCTCCCTCCCTCCTCTCTAGGGTGTCCGCCTGCCTCTCTGCCATCTCCTCCTGGATGTCCTCTCGATTCCTCAAACTTAACCTTGCCAAAACTGAGCTCATAGTTTTTCCTCCCTCTCATATCCCATCCCCTTCTGACCTCTCCATCACTGTCGACAACACCTCTATCTCCCCTGTCCCCCAACTTCGCTGCCTTGGTGTCATCCTCGACTCCTCTCTCTCCTTTGGCCCCCACATCCTCTCTCTTGCTAAATCCTGCCGCTTCCAGCTGCGCAACATCGCTCACATCCGGCCCTCTCTCTCCCAAGATGCCACCAAATGCCTTATCCACTCTCTAATCATCTCCCACCTGGACTACTGCAACCTCCTCCTCACTGGCATCCCCCACTCTCATCTCGATCCCCTTCGATCCGTCCTTAACGCTGCGGCTAGGCTTATTTTCCTCTCTCGCCGCTCCTCTTTTGTCTCCCCCCTCTACCTAGCCCTTCACTGGCTCCCATTCCCCTTCAGAATCCTCTTTAAGCTCCTCACACTCATCTACAAGGCCCTCTCCAACTCCACTGCGCCCTACATCTCCACCCTCCTCTATTCATGCTCCATCCCGCCCTCTCCATTCTGCCTCTGACCGTCGCCTCTCTTCCCCCCTTATAACCTCCTCCCATGCACGTATCCAAGACTTCGCCTGCGCTGCCCCCCTCCACTGGAACAAGCTCCCTCCCTCCATCAGAACTTCCCCTAATCTGTCCAGCTTCAAACGGGCCCTAAAAACCCACCTTTTTCTTAAAGCCTTTCTGTCTCCCACTTAACTTCCTACCTTATCTTCTGCCTCCGTCTCCCTACTCTCCCTCTCTCCCCTGCGTCTCTCTGTCCACCCCTCCCCTTAGATTGTACGCTCCTCTGAGCAGGGCCATCTCTCCTCCTGTTTCCACCACTTCTAACTCTGCTCTCCAGCTACTTAGCCCTCCTCCTCGAGGGTCCTCCACCCCACGTCCACTCTCGCTCCCTCCTCCCCCCTGGGGGTCTCCCTGTCTTCCGCGCCCTCCTTCTTGGGCCCCGTCATTTGCGGATCCTCCCTCCCCCTTCCCCGCCCTCTCTAGCTGTGCATTGAGCTTACTGAGTTGCTGTGTTTACTGTACTGTGCTGTCTCCCATTGTATTGTAATTTTGTTTGTCTCTATACGGCGCTGCGGACGCCTTGTGGCGCCTTATAAATAAATATTAATAATAATAATAATAATAATAGATACACCACCAGCACTTCCAGTATGCTCCACCTCTCCTACTATACAAATAGCAGTTTCAAATACACTTTTGTGATGTCACAACTACACACTTATCTCCTGATTCATTATTGATCCTTAATGTATTGTAAAATGAATCATTTAAACATCATACTTTGAAATATCTAATAATATACAGATCAAAGGCCAAATTGCATCATTTGTTTAGTTATTTACACAGTATAATACCTGTATTTTTTATTACAAAAATTCCCTGACTTATTTGTAGTGACTTGTTCTCTACTACTAATAATGTCTGTGATTATTTACTGGCAGTGGATTTAATCATTTTCATCTGTATTTTTTCATACTTCACTTATTCCAAAGTATACAAACTCACATCCATGTTCCTGGACTGAAAGTGACCATTTTGTAGGCCATTGCCCCAACTGAAAGAGTTAATATCAATATGGAAACTCAGTTATATTTGCATCAGACTGTCATGGACCATCATTCGTTTGTAACCAAATCACCCAGTCCTAATTTTTCATATTCTTCCAAGACTCGTGACTGATGTGATGATTGTTACGTTAAGCTTTTTGAATTTTGCTGCTGCCAGTTTTCAATTTGCATCACTCAAAAGGAATGCCTTTATCCTATAAACATTCACAGTGCAACATAATAAATAAAAGGTGACTTACATGGTTAATGCCTATCTATCCTTCAAGAAAGGAACAGTGAAGATCATCTGCAGTCAATATGTCTGGGGAAGACTCACTGATAGTTTATGCAGTAGCTTCTGCTGAGTTGTTTTTGGGCTTGATGGTAAATGGCTTTATCACAGTTATCAACCTTATGGACCGGTGCGCCGGCAAAAAACTGAAACCCTTTGATAAAATATTCTTGAGTCTAGGTATCTCTCGGTTAATCCACATATGTCTTTGCATCTTTAACCTCATCAACCATGTCTTCAGACTAAGTGTTTATGACATTGATGTTCTCAACTGGATGATGAATACTCTCTATTTGTTCCTAGACTTCTCGAGTCTTTGGTTGGCCATGTGGCTCTGTTTTCTGTACTATGTGAAGGTCGTCATCTTTAAAAGCACCATACTTATTCGTTTGAAATTAAGGATTCCGCAAATTGTACTGTACATGATTTTATCATCTGTGTTCATATCATTCTTTTCTGGATTTGTTTTTGCTTATAATTATGATGAAAGATTTGATATAATGTACCCTGCAAAACAGCAGACCACATCATCAAACAGTAGTATTGGCAAACAAATGCTATACATGGTACCATCATATTTTTTTGGACACTTTTTGCCTTTTATATGTGTCAGTGTTTCATCTTCCTTATTAATTGAAGCTCTATTAGTTCATGTGAAAAGTATAAAGAGCAGCATTACAAGCTTTACCCCTCCCCGTATGGACGCCCACATATCGGCTATTCGATCTGTATTTCTAGTAGAGTTCATAACAATAATTTACTTGATTGCCACCATTCTACTTCGATTTGACTGCCATGGAAGTTTTTATAAAAGTATCATTTTTATTTTTGTCATTTCCTACCCTACTTTCCACTCACTGGTTCTCATTATGGGAAACTCAAAGCTTAAGAAGGCATTGGACAGACTATTCCATAATGTTAAGAAATGTGACAAAATAAGACATTATTGCATCAAAACTCAGAAGGATGTCCATGTAAACACAACCACACAGCAAAACGCAAACGTCTAAACAAATAAACAACTAATAACATAAATATTCCTTCCTATACGTATATTTAGCAATGTCTAGTTGTGAAATTGAAATGTATATTTGTACAAAACAAAAAGACAATTGTTGTTAGCACTTGTCCTTAACACTGCATATCTATGTGTATCTAACAAAATGAAAATATGAGGTATTGGCTTATATTTTGATCAAAACATTTAAACCTGCATCCCAGCATCATGGATATCTCATTGTATGCAGGTCCTACACTAACCTATATGTTTCAAACACCATTAAAATCAGATGCACTTACCTCCCAGGTATAGGGGCTTGTATCTAGCAAGACTTGTGAGTCATACATAAAAAAGCCTTATATAGGCCTGATAGCTGCTAAAGCAACAAAAGGCAATATTTTGAAACAAAATCTTAAAAGAAATAAACCTGTGCTCAGTAAATCCCATATTACACTTGGTACCATCTGTTTGGCAATATAAATTCCTTATATGTATAGAAAACAAAAAGACAGTTTTTTTAAGAACTCATTAACACTGCATAGGTGTGTGTATCTAGCACTATGAAAATATGAGGTATTGGTTGATATTTTGATAAAAACATTTAAACCTGAATCCCAGCGTTAAGGGTACCTGATTGCATGCAATTTCTTACTTTCCTTATATTATGACTATGTTTAATTGTAATTCAGCTAAATATTTAATAAAGTTATTTTATATATATATATATATATATATATAAACGTATATAACATATATATATATATATATATATATACATACACGTATATATATATATATATATATATATATATATATATACACAGACATGTGCGTGTGTGGTGTGTCTGTTTTTGAACTTGTAAATCTTGTTGTTATTGATAATTGAAATGCTCTTCACTGTCTGATGTTTTCTATCACAGACCCGTTTTGTTTATTTAAAAGCTATTGTCATGAATTCATAATCCATTTTACTGTATTGTGGGTGATGCATTGTTTGTTATTTCAACTGGTGTATTTATTTTATGATGAACTGACTAGCAAATAAAAAATATTTCTCCATGTGTCATTAGGGTCATCAGCTACATAAATACATCCAGTATACTAAGACATTATCTTGGCATCTTAACTGGTATTTTTTTTTTTTTTTTTATAAAAGAATGTCTGGTGCAAAAATCCTGCCCTTGTCATCAGTTTGTCTGTTGATCCCATCTAATTAAAGCCTGTATTATATTGAGAAGACCTGATATATACTTTATTGTATTGTCTATCAGTCACCTCATAGAGGACGAAGGCAAATGTGTTCATCCAACCCCGAATTGTAAAAGAAAAGAAGCAATGCTTATGTCAGTGGTACAGAAACAAAGAAACCATGTCTATAATTTGGGGGGAGCGGATTAGGCACATATTATTTATTTGAAAATGTTTGATAGTAATGACACATGCTGCTGTTTATCACTTATATTTACACCAGGGCTCGAATAGCCACAAAAGATATTCCTCCTAACAGGCATATCAGAATATGCTATTTCTACAGGGGAGGTCATCATCATCATATATTTATTTATGTAGCGTCACTAATTCCACAGTGCTGTACAGAGAACTCACACAAATCAGTCCCTGCCCCATTGGAGCTTACAGTCTATATGACACACTTACCTGTGCATACCCTTACAATAAATCATTTGTATTTGCAAGCCCCCATCATGTCTCTCCAAGCTTACGGAGCTTCAAGTGCAACTTACTCAAAACTATAAAATATACATTATATTACTGAGCATTTTCAATAAATCAAACCATAATTTTCCATCTCAGAGTTGGACTTATGTCCAACTTTAAATCACACTTGCCCACTCTCCCAAAATGTCCTAGGGAAGTGGACGGGAGTGGAAATGCCCTGACGAGATTCAAGATAGTTGCATTGCATCGGGAGGAATGGGGCCAAAATTATGCAGCGCCCCATCCACCTCCATACTTGCCCTTCACTTCTCCTGGGTTCCCCTCTGGGGTAATCAGGTGGGGTAATCAGGCCCTATATGTATACTTCAAACAACTAGTATTCCTAGTCATGGGGGACGTATGTTTCGTCATAATCAATGTTACTAATCTGATAGCAGTTTTTATCTGTTTCAGTGTTGATATCAGAACTTGAGTCTCTAGTGATAGTTTTCTATGAATCTGGATCAGCAATTGTATATTCATCTATTTACTTTTATTAAAAATTAATATGCTTCGTTATTGTATAAATTCTTAATGGGGGTGTTAATTGTTTATATTTTTCATAAGTGTTTGAAAGGTTAAAAATAATAATTTTATATACGCCCCTAATTGTCCTATGGAAATTCAGATCAACTGTTTTATTGATTTTCAGCCAATACAGTTCTAATGTAGCTATTCCTAAATTGTTAGTGGTATGATAAATATATCTTTATATGACATTAAGTTGCTTTTTACGTTTAAAAAAAATAAAACAGTTTATTTATGAAATGAAAATTTGTACAAATAGTAAAAACTTAATACAAAATGTTCAATAATTTAATAGTGATATAACAATAAAGGATTAAATAGAAACAAAACCATTAGTGTGTCATTTTTATATTTTCAAACTTGTGAATAAAATGTGAAGGGTTAAAAGGGAGGGAAGAAATTGGAAGGGAGGGGAAAGGAGCGCCTTACCCAGGATTCATATACATAAAATGCCTACTAAACTGTTATATTAAGGTCAGATATACTTATTCAGTGTTAAATTAATGCTCCCAAATAGAAACAAATGTATCTGCTTTTCCTTGTAGTTGTAAAGTATTTGTTTTTAGGCAATACACCAAAATTTCTTTTTAACATGCTGGGGAGGGGTGGAGGTAATATCTATATTTACAATATTTAGTTATCGATTTGTCTGCTTTTATCATCATCATTTATATAGCGCCACTAATTCTGCAGCGTTGTACAGAGAACCCACTCACATCAGTAGCTGCCCCATTGGAGCTTACAGTCTAAATTCCCTAACACACACACAGACCCAGAGAGACTAGGGTCTATTTAATTGAAGCCAATTAACATACTGGTATGTTTTTTTGGAGCGTCGGAGGAAACCAAAGCACTTGGAATTCTAGGCTGTTTGGCGGTTTTCCACTAAAATACTAAGATACACATCCACAGATCAGGGTTTGACACTTTTATATAATGGAATATGGAGAGTATGCTTGAATATTTTACTTCTAAATCCCCACTAATAATAACTAATTCAATAACATGCATTTTTTAATAGTTTTAAGTAATTAGAAATAGCAAAGTGGCGTTCTTAGGGCTAGGTAAAACGGTGGGTCTGGTTCATTGAGAAAAATAAGGCAAAATAATGGGTACGTTTTTCCTGGACAAAACCATGTTACAAAGCAAGAGGTGAAAATTAGTTATTATTTTGCACATAAATACTGGTTGCTTTTTCATGTAGCACACAAATACTCGATAGCTTTATTTGTACTCTAAATTATAAAGTTGATCTAGGTCACGCCTTATCCTAATTATAAATCTGCCATCACATTTTAAATTTACCTCGCCCTTCAATGCAACATGGTTTTCCCAAGGTGCAAAGTTACCCATTTTTTTTGCTTTACTTTTCTTAATGAATCAGGCCATGTCTTTAATAGTGGTATAAAGGTCATTCTGAACACAGCCTGAAATAATACCAGACTGTACTGTCATCCTTCTGACATGGTTTACAAAATTGGGTATTACTAAGACAAAATATAGCTAAAAGACAATTTTATAAATTTAGACAATCTCTTCTATTACTTACCTAAAACTTATTAATACATTGAAGAAATGATACCAGAGGTGACTATTGGGGATAATTTGACACGTACATTTGGGAGAACTGTGGCTATGTGGATATCTTGGTCACTATAAATTGCCATCAGACTGATCTCTTGTGTAACAGAATATCTATGTTTTACAGATAACAGCACACATATATTTGTGATAGATAATTATAGTAAAGCATTGCTATTACCATGACAAGTACTCACATAGCACCACTCATCCGGAGAGAGTTCATGATGTTCCCAAAACCAGCAAAATTGATTATATGACTGGTTTCAGTCAATGTTAATGTAAGAAATAATAGTAGAGTGCCAATTATTACATAATTATGACAATCTTCCTCTGCACTATTCGTACTGGTGACCTTATGTCTCAGCATTGTTAGGAAAATGTTTATTTTCTGAACATCAATGACATATTGTGCCTGAGTCATTAGGGCACGCATACTGAGCGCAGAGAGCGCTCGCAATAAACCGCACAGACCTGTCCGCTGCGCACTTCCAAAGTCAACAAGACATGGATCGTGCAGTGCACGTTCACCTGTATGAGTACAATAGTCGTCCACAAGTTACTTTCCTGCTCTACCTGCGGCAATGAACTCTAAACATTTGAATGGTATAGGAACATCATAGTGCAGCTCTTAAGCGTTCCTTCGTGTGTTACTGACTACCCGTGTTTGCTATGTAACAAACAATACAGTGTTGGTTGTGTAGTGGTGGTTGCAATGTACATTAAATTATGTGTTAAATTATGTGTTCCCTCTATTTTATGCTACTTTGTTCACCTATAAGGCACCACTGGTCTCTGTGTATCAGAACTTGTGAATCCCAAAGTGTCACCATGCCCACTGCCCTTGAATATGCAGCTATGAATAGATGCTTCTTGTTACTACAATTGGCAGACTTTGCCAATAGGCCTGGCACTAAATGGAGGTTCACCCCAATGATTGAGAGACTATGCCCGGTCTGTTTCCCCATCGCCTTTTAACCCACTGCTGGGCACACTACTTTACTTACTTGTTTTTTAATTTAATTCAAAATTGTTTGTGTTGGGTGTCATCTAGGAGACATCAACTCCTCTTCAGCTGCAAAAAAAGAAACATGTTGTTTAGAAAAGGCACTCTTAAAACATTGATATGGTGAAATGCTATGTCTGTGGTTATAGTTATATGCCTTTTGCAAGCTCGGTAGAGTGCATGAATGGTATGTTAAGAAAAAAACAGGCCAAAATTTTGTATTATGCTGAACATAATAGTCATCAGAAGTATATAATATAATTGTGTATTTATTTTGTGTGACTGCATTTTTTTTTCTTTTTTATTATATGCAAATGTTTCCAATAGGCTGCTAAGCAGAGTCTCACCCTCCAGACTACAATTTTCAAGCCAGCAACTGCTGTACCAGACAGATGCACACAAGGCAGGAAGTGGGGGGAAGCAGGTTCCCCGTTGGGAGTACTTAGTATGCCCTTTGATATTGTACAGTGTGACCATGGGAAGGGAAAACTGTTTCTTATGTCAATGTCTTTCTGCTTGAAAACAAAATTGCCAAAACTCCACTACTGTACAATAACCCGGTACTTACTTTCGTCCACCAGCACCTGTGGCTGCTTAGCCAGTTCAGGTTGGCTAGTGAAGAGGACTGGGGAGTTGGAGAAACTATTTCTCTCTTCCAGAGCCCCCGATGCCTCCTCCTAATGAGCCTGCTCCTTCTACTGTGCCGCCGCCTCCTCCTCCTGGCCCTTCTCCTTCTCTGGAGCCACCTCCTCCTGGAATACCTACCCCTCCTCCCGGACCAACTGGTCATGTGGCCCTTCCTCATAGCAGTGGTGGGGGCAGAGGATTCACTGGCGTTCTGTGGAAAAATAGGAGCATTTACAAAAAAAATAAAAAATTGTCTCAAACATGCACAGAGACCTGCAGATAATGTTAGCTTGCAATGTGAAATATCTAAGCCCACACATGGTCCATCATTGGGCCAAAAAACACACCATAGTTTCATATGGCCAGTTTCATATGGCTTAGACTTGATAGGTAACAGTTTATCACACACATGACTAAGACCTAGCAAGGGTGGTTTTTGGAGCAATAAAGTGTACTGTAAGCCCTCTTGTTATAGTATAATATTGATTATATTAATAGGGCACTTGAACGTAACAATGGAATTTATTGCAAACTTATGTGGAGCAATCTCTGCCCTTAATTTACCAAGGATGTCAGGCTGTCTCCTGCTCAAATCTCTCCATCTCTGCTGCAGCTGTACTATTGAGTGATTTATGTCCAATTGCAACCGCAGTCGCCTGCGGACGACTCTTTATGCATTTACTTTTTGTTCATTGCTAACATATCGTGCTGCGGGTTGAAAGCAACAGTCAAGTGTTGCTGTCAGAACCCAGAGGTCGATATGCATGAACGTCACTGCTCTCATGTTTGCAAGTGAATAAGAATTTTCAACATCCTGCACAGCAATTTGTTTGTTGGTGCACCTGCATGTCACTCATGGAACAGTTCAATGCCATTACCTAGACGACTGACTAACCTGTCAAATAAATGAAGTATACAGACAATCAGGGGGAGGAAGAAGTTTGGCCTAGCCTACTGATAGTTATGCAGGAGAATGCACCCTTACCTGCTATAAAACTGCAGCTGCATCCATTATTCAGCCCTGACAATTTGTGCCTGGCCCTAAGGTAAGTGCTGTTGGGAGATAGTTTTTTCCAGGTGATTTTGTGGTAAGTACAATGGGCCTATGTGTGACCCATTACATAGCATGTGAGGAGAAGGGCTATATGTGTCCCTATATGTGTCCCAACTACTGCCCCTATGAAAGCCGGGTATGTTTGCAAACTGCCACTTTATGGGCACAAGGGACTCCTCATTGAGTGGCAGATGGATGAATTGCCAGAGCTGCAAAAGGAATGCTCGCTGAACAACCTTCAGCTCACGACTGAAGGACTTCTGGGACATCACTGCCTCGACCCCCACGGTGGTCTGGAATGACTCTATTTAGCAAAAGTGCAATACCACCAACAGTTTGGTCAAAAATGGTATTGCGCATTGGCTCCAGGTCACTCTGCACAATGCCTAGGGTGTCCAGGATGACATGAGGTGGGAGTCGATTACGACGGACATCCCAAAGAGGCTAATACGTGGCCCGAAGACACTCTCCCATGGCTGGCGATGATAGATAGATAGAGGCAGAGTATTATGAGAATCATATTCAAAAGTGAAACAAACGTGCCAAGTACTGGAATTAATTATGGAATCTATGACATCTCAGATCTCTGTACAATTATTGGTGTTTAAAGGCAAATCTTTGCCTTTAAACGCATTGCCTTTTTAAAATTAGCTGTCAACTTCACTGAATATCGGTGAAATTCAAAATGCACTGGTTAATACACTTACCCCCAGAAGTCAGATTCCCGGAATGAACATCTAGAACCTAACTAATTATGGTTTTCATTTTTAGCATGCCCGTTTCCCTTAGAGCAACAGAGGCAACTGGTACTTGGATGCCCCCAAGCACTCACAGACCAGGACATGGTAAGGTCCTAGTAGTAGACAGGAAGCTCCCAGGGAGTAACCAGAGTTTGATGCTGGAATCGGAGCAGTTAGCAGTATGGAGAGCTATCAAGGTGCAAAGCAGTGGTCAGGGCAAGTAGCAAAGCAAAGAGAGTAGCCAGAGTCCCACAGTAATGGTCAGAATCAGAATCCAAGAAAAGATAAACTGTAGCAGGTGTTTTACAGGCTCAGATTTCTACTCCTATAATCAGCACCATGACTATTAGCTTCTTGCACTTTAAAGTACATGGATCCATTCATGAAACTCCTAGCGAGCCAGAATCCTTTGAGATGATTTGCTGCAGTGCAATCACATGTTCACACTGCACTGCCCATCCCACTGCTTGTAGGTCTCCATAAAACAGAATAGCCAGGAATGGAAGAGGAGGATTGCGGCGTAGTGTGTCTGCACCCACCAATCCTAATATGTACCCAAATATTAATCTAAATTTGAAGACAAATGCCAGGCATTTTGAATGTTGCAAATACATCACTCTGCTCCCTTCATATTTGCTCTACTGCCTCCTAGCCCCTACCCCATTAAAATTATTATGCACAAAGCAGAAAAACTAGCTTTATTTTACACTGTGCCAGCATAGAATTGCTCCTAGATCACCGTACTCATTCAACACCCAAGTCCAGACATAATTTGCACCAGAGCAATATACCGAGCAAACCTGTAGCCAAGCAAAACACAAAAAAGGAAAAAACATTAAAATAACAAACAATATTAAAAAAACACTTACGAATTACAATTAAATTATACATTTCATAATGGAACACATGTTTATTGAAAGCAATGTCACACATGTAAGGGGATTCTGTGGAGTACATATTGAAAGATTGAGTTATAGAAACACTTCACATGCAGTGGTGATTTGTTGGCCAATGGAGGAATACATTTTTGCCAGACTTTATATAAACAGTATATACACACACACACACACACACACACACACACATTTACATATCCCTTTAGCATGGTTACTAAATATTGTAATATATAACAGGCAAGATTGTACAAAATTATGTTTGCTGGTTTTTGCAAATTGTGTTAAACAGACCTTTTTCCATGCTACTTTTTTTAAAGTTTTTCAACTGTCTCTCCAACACTTTCTTACAATAACCTAGAGTACTGAAATAACTGGTGAGAGAAGGTTGGTTTATTTTGGACACCTGGTACAGTTTAATTACTTTTGGCTGTAAGCAATTTGTTTTCTTCAAAATTAGCGTGTGACTGAATTTATTTACTACAATAGTGTTCTAAAGGAGGAACATAGACATTCAACAAAAGCATGGGCACATATTTTTTGTCTCGTAACACACAGATTACCCTGTTTTCAGGTATAAAAACGGGTGATAAGAAAACCAAACTTTATCTTTGAGAAATTGATCCAAAATTAATTGTCTATGAGAGCATGATAAAGATGTTCCAGTCAATGACAATCAGCTATGAGTTTTTGGGGGAAATAAACTTGGACAGCTCTTTTTTTTATAACTGTGGAACAAATCATAGCCCGAACAAAGGCGATTTCTGAGGACCAACAAACAATTTGCTTTCTTAGATCCATACTCAGACATTTCCTAAATTTTGTATTGAACTGGAAAAATGACATGTCAGGTATCCATCCATGAACAAAATGTAGGTTATGCATTACAGTAAGTACCAATTATATACAAGTATATCTACAGCTAAACAGATGAAGCATAAAAGTATCATATTTTATAATGGCTGAGTTAATGTCCTGACATTAAGCTAATTGATAGAGCCTACTCTGCAGCAAAGACAAAAATATTAAGAAAATAAAACTGCTTTATAACGAGCATTGAGTCTAAATACTCCAAAATTCACGAGAATCAAAATGGATCTATGAGTTCAATAAGTATGTAAAAAGATACATATATGTTTGTATGGTACTCGCTTATTTAGATCTTTATTGATAGGCTTTGGATTAAGATCAGGACACTGTTGAGTACATCTATTAGAGCAAAACCTTGGGGTGAAGCACCTGCCATAGAGTTTGTGGATCACATCACTTATCTATATCTGGGCAGCACTTCCTTAGCCTTCCTACTGAGTAGACAGGGTTAGTATTCCATGATCAGATCAGAGTCCTGATACTGTTGGGTAGGGAAGCGATACTTGTTCACACTGTTGATAAAGAAATTAACCTTCATCTACAAATTTAAATTATGTGCAAAAACATTCAGAATTTGAAACATTCAGAGCCTAATGTAGAGTTGGTCCTATATCTGTTTTATTTGCGTAAAAAGCGCATATCCACACTGCGCATGCGCACAAACTATAAGAGCACATTCGTCCGTATGTAGATCTAGTCACATATAACCATTGAAGGTCCTTACAACCAGAGAGACATGATGGTGGAACAGCTGAATTAGACTTGGACGCAGATGCACCTATCAGGAGGCAGATCTCTAGCGATAGCTGGTAGGCTGGTGCAACGAGATGCACTGATGATGATGACCATCAGCAGCGTTAGCTAGCCACTTCTGATAGTATGATTGTGGATTGACCACTTCAGCTGCACCTATGTTATTTGAAGGCTTGGGTGTTGATTCATATGTCTTCATTGCATTTCTACTTTTAGAAAAAGTTTAGGAAAAGTATCTTTTTAAAATCTAAATCTAATTGCGAATGTGTCTTTTGTATTTGCAACTAACAAAGTAATCAAACATTTTTTTTATTCATACAACATTTATATTAAAATGCTAAGGTTTGCCTAAGCTAATGTGACTGTTGTGTACCTAGATTGACAGCTAATCCTTTAAAAAGAATAATTTGAATTTTTACAACAGTCTATTTTTTATTTATTGTCTCTGATCTGTTTTTGATTTGAAACTGAACATATCTTTACCAGGACTAAGACAAATAATTATTTATTATGTTTGAAAATTGATCACCTGAAATCACACAAATAGAACAGCTGTAGAAACAGCAGCAATGCAGGGAAAGGTAGTGTGTATACCGGTCACATGTAAGCCACTTTCAGATGTTTGACACAGAGATGAGAAGCCAGTTCAGGGTCCCACCTCATGTTATACTGGAAACTTTATGAGTAGGAGCAGAGATCTTAATCTCGAGCCTTAATCCATGGAAGATGGAATAGAATGGAATGATTCAACATGATTTAAAATGATTTTATCCAAGAATACTGTAGTTGTAAGAACTACTTAAAAATATGTAGGCAAAGACTTAATTACTTTTCTTCTATTTGAGACAAAATCATTTAAGATCTATTTCTCCAAAGTATGTAAACTTATGTTATAATGCAAGAGGATAATTTATTGGTTAATTTATGTACACATGGCCACATAAAGCATGCTCCATTAAATTTATCATATTTGTTTTGCACAATAAGCTATTAATGCATTGTTACAAAACTATCTCCATAATTGCTGATAGAGTCTACATAGTTTTACTACTGCGACCTAACCTTTTCTTTTTCTTTAACAATTATTAATTTGCATGTTCTAAGTGTACATCACATACTCTGATTTAGAAAAGTTGATATATAGGGATTATTTAAAAAGCCAGCAAACCTTTCAATTAATTAATATCAAATTTTTATGTGTTTACAAAAATACAATTTGAAAATGATAACATTTTTTATCATTATTTAGATTTTTAGTATATTTTTTCCCCAGATTGCCTTATTGAGGATATCGGCAAGTACTACACTAATATCCCTCTGTTGGTCATAATTTAGAAGGAGTTTCATCTCCTGGGGCTAGATTTACTAAGCTGCGGTTTTGAAAAAGTGGGGATGTTGCCTATAGCAACCAATCAGATTCTAGCTTTCATTTATTTTGTACCTTCTACAAAATGACAGTTAGAATCTGATTGGTTGCTATAGGCAACATCCCCACTTTTTCAAACCCGCAGCTTAGTAAATCTAGCCCCTGGACTGAATAGGGGTACTACCTGCTGTCTGCTCCATTGTCCCTTTGTCAGTTGGGACATACCATTGTGGAAGTCAAATAATTGGATGAAGTAGGCTAAATTGATTAATATTGTTTTATCATGCGATTGCAATTAGTTTGCTATGGTAACTAGCAAAATCACACGGGAAAACACACACTTACATTTACACATGCATTTGTAAATAGTACACATTTAATAAAGTCCCAGCACATTTTCTTTTATATTTAAATGAAATAGACTAAGAAATTTAATATTAAAATATTAAAACTTTATTAAAGGTAAATAAGGCTCAGGATATAGGAAATGTATCATGTTTAATGTCATTTTTATCTGCACATTGCAATCAGGAATCCACTACTATCGATGAAGCGATCACTTCCTGACAACGCTAGTTATGAAAGATAAAGGATTAATGCTCAAAATTATATTGTGTTTGCAATGGTTTAAACTGGATTAGGTTGGTTCCCTCAGGCACAACATGTGCTCAGCTGTTAAAGTGTGCTGGCCCCCACCTTATCAGAGGAATCCTTTGAATTGACCAATGACCTGAGCCCTGGACCAATGAATAAAGATCTTAGTTTATCTTTGTGTACATTGTGACATCATCACTGTTTTTTTGTTAGATCAAACTGTATATAAGCAAGTACCTGAGCCAGTGTAAAATCTCTCTTCCAGACTACAATACTAAATATGGACCTGGGCCCAGGGGAAGCTCTTCCGCAATTTATTCAGTTTATACTTTCCTGTTTATTGTTATACCTTTTATACATCATCAAGGTTTGCTGTTATCCTGCTATCTTTTGCTATTAAATCTCTTTGCATGTTGGAACCACAATAATCACATTGGACAATATTTATTGGCAGTATTAAAATAATTTTATCGTTTTCCAATAAACATTGTCTAAGCAATTTGTGTGGTTCTGAAGCACAAGCAATTTATTTTGCAAAAGCAATTTGTTTAGCAGTTCAATAAATAAGTACAATACAGTAAAATATAGCCGATACATGATACCTATTAAAGATGTTTCATTAAAGCAGGAAAGTATAAAAAAACTGAATACATTACATCTTTCTTATAGGGTTCACCCAGGTTCAATGAATGCAGCCATGCGGTCACGTTTCCAGGATCAAAGAGAGAGGTAGAACAAAAGCCAGCCTGCTTGTATATACTTGTCCAGATAACACTTAGTGAGGTCTTCATTGGTCCAGGGTTAATGGTATTCCAGTTCCTTGCAAGTTATAGGTCAGTTAATTTGATCCTTACAAAGGGTGAGGGGAAAATTCCCTCACCCTATTGTACCCATGATTTGACTCTGAAGGACCAGTTCAAACTGACCCACACAAAAGTATTTTTTGAGCATTAATCTCATATTGCTTGTATCTTGCGATCGCTAGATGCGATCGCTATTCCGTCCACACCGGGTTAATGCTGGTGAAATAAGCTTTAATATGAGACCAAACTCTTTATCTTTTAAAACATCTGAATCATAAATACCTTTACTACAGTATTATATATGCATAAATAAACAATCTAATACATTTTACTAATAAATGAATGTGGATTGGAACCTTAATAAATATGAAATATATATATAAGTGAATGTGAAAGTGCGAGTGTATGCGTGCGTTATTTATCGTGCGATTGCGTCATGAAATCAATTTACTTTCTTTCATCCAATTATACGATTTCGAGAGTAGCATGAAAACGGGACACTACACTATATAAGCCAATGCATTTACTACACTATTTTTAAAGTTTACTCTTATAAATCCTGCTATCAGTCATACTTGTCTCCTCACAGAAACGGCACATATTTAAGTACTTATTACTGAAAGTTAAGTTCTGGGCCATCCAAGTACCGGTGAATATATAGTGTTTTTATGGGAATGACAGATGCTATAAGTGAAGACCTACCTTATTTGAGTGCAATTTATATTTTTTAATAGTAGCCTAAACTTTTAACACGCATACGTTTAACCTATCGATATGTTTTTTGGAGTGTGAGAGGTAACTGGAGAACCTGGAGAAAACCCATGCAAACACAGGGAGAGCATACAAACTCCACACAGATAAGGCCATGGTTGGGAAATGAACTCATGATCCCAGTGCTGTGAGGCAATAGTGCTAACCACTAAGCCACTGTGCTGCCCATATACATTATGAATGCTCAAAAAGCCTTTTTTTCTTATAATCAAAACATTTTGTAAAAATAATTGAAACATATTGTAAAAATAAAAGGAAATAGTAAACCTATTTTTAAACCCAGATTCTTAACAATAACGTATGAATTCTGTATTTAGGACTTATTTAATGTATATGAAAAACATATTTTAATTATTAAAATAAAGAGTTGCCAGCACAGGCAAAACCTGAGCTGACCTAGGCATACCTGGAAGGCATCCACCGACAGATGGTGTTATCCGATTCGCCCTAGGCCAGACTAGGAATTTAATGTTTTAATTATATAAAACAAATATATATTTGGGCTATCCTCTTTTTTTAAAATAAAATATTCTGTTTAATATATTTGGTTTTAAGTTAATACATTTTACTATGTTGTTAAAATAATATATTTTCAATTTAAAGTTTCTGTTTACATATGCTTGCTTCATTGCACATAGATAACATTAATTTACTCTGAAGGAATTATTGATTTTTTTCTAAAATTAAACAGTGTGATTAATGTGAGATATTAGTGGTGCAGTCGCAGTACACAATACATATCTGTAGTAGGGTGGGAATAGTCAAAAATGTTTATTATATGTAAATAGGACAGTTGCATAACATTCACAGTACATGATTCATAGACAAAAACATGCTATTAGTCAAGATGAAAAGATGTGCATTTGCTAATAGGGGTGTCACAGTACACAATTTATACACACTGTTAATGTAGCATTACTATATTCATGCACAATATAATATAAGGAATATATTTTTAAAAGTGAGACATGTGGCACACTAAACACATTCTAAAAACAGCTGTAATTCTAGGTTGAGTTTTGCATAAGTAAGTCTTGGTGCATATGATACTATTGCACAACTGGATGTATCTCTAGATGAGTCATACTAAACATATGTATAGAAAAACTTTTCTTTATGTCCTTCATTTTCCAAACCTTTATCCACCCCTCATTGTCACAAACCTGTTCAGTCTTTAGTAATATACATTTATCAACACAGGGATCAGTAGCATGTTTAAAGATCTGAATACATAAAAAAACAAAATATTTTTACATTTTTCATATATGATTCAATAAGTAATTAAGTAACTGTGTCCACCACATCTGTTGAAGACGTTTCTTTCCTTTAAATAACGTTGACCATGAATTAAAGTATCTGATGAAACCTATGCCTTAAATTGCCTGTTTTGTGGATCAGGAATAGGGAATGTAAAATTGGAAAGGAGTTGAAAATAACTAGAAACCACATGTGCCCAAGGGTATATATATAATAGAAAGCAATTAGATTACTTATGACAAAAACATAGCAAGCAAAGCAGAACGATATGGATCTAATAGTGGTATAATAAACACCCAGATGGACAAATACATTATTTTGACTATTCATTGTATTTATGTGAAGACACAGAGACATCATTATATGAGGAATGGTACAATATTCTCACATGTAAATAAATATATATATATTATATCCATTTGTGGTATCCAAGATCTATTTGTCAGAAAGACATCTGTGGAATTTATGTCACTGATCTTAATCAACCGAACCATTAAAATGTAACAAACTGAGATCAGCACAGAAGCAGTAATGAGGAGGACAATCTGTTCTGTTATTATCCTCTTCAGACGCGAATAGAAGAGGTTGTGGAAGAGGGCAATCTTAAAGCAAAAGACAACAGAGTACAGGGCCATCAACCAGATCCCGCAGTAATTGGAGAAAAAGAAAACACTGTCAATGGTGATACATAGAATTTCACGAGGATTTAGGTTAATGCGAGGAGATAAAATTCTATTTAAGTGAAGACACAGAGACATTATTAGAAGGATTGTTGACATGGAATAAATGAGAAATTGTACAATATTCCCACATATAAATAAATATACATAACTTATTTCCATTTGAGGTATCCAAGATCTATTTGTCAGAAAGACCTCTGTTGAATTTGTGGAATTTTTGTCACTGTTCTTAAGCCACAGAAACATTAACTTGTAACAATTTGAGATCAGCTTAGGAACAGTAATCAGGAGGACAATCCGTTCTGATATTATCCTCTTCAGACGTGAATAGAAGAGGTTGTGGAAGATGGCAATCTTCAAACAGAAGACAACGGAGTAGAGAGTCGCCAACCAGATCCCGCAGTAGTTTAAAAAGTACCAGAAAACAGTCAATGATGAGAAATAGTATGTTTTGAGGATTTAGGCTATTTTGAAAGACAGAATGTAAAATTAAATCAAGAATTGAAAAAAAATTGAATCAGCATCCTTGAGATCCCAAGGGAGGTGAGAACTTGGTCAATGGGAGTCACTGGTTTTCCTTTCAGCCAGTAAGAGACATTCACAGCTGGGATAAATAAATGTATCAGTAGTCCTGCTGCAAGGACAAATCCTGCTGGAAGAAGTTGTGCAATAGAAAAAATAACAAAGGGGCGCTGTATCCATCAATTAATATTTAATATGATAAATTTCAATTGAATCAAAGACAATCAAATAATTAAAAATACCTATAAGCGTATAATGAATTATAACTGCAACATATGCACAGTATTATGAACATTAGAATTTTAGCAAGTGCATAACACTGTATAACATTCAAGATAACATTCTCCTAACACGCAGAGATCAAAAGCAGCCAGCAAGATGAAAACACTCAGCAATCAGCTGGAATGAGTGCGTGGTCAAACTGAACCAATTAATCCACTTGAAAAAGAATACACACGATTCCTTGTTCTTAGATATCAAAAAGAACCATGTAGAGTGAATAGTAGTATGTATAATTTATATGATACTTTGGTAGTATGCAGGCAATCACTGCAGCAAACTGCAACAATAGATATAAACTCAAAGTCCTTTGATCGTAGATAGAAGAGAAGTGGTCTCATAAATGAACTAATGTGCTCTCCTGGCTTTCACAAACATCCACCGGCCAAACGGATTAGTATTAGCATGCAGAGAAGCTGCAGCGATGATAACAAATAGTCTAAGTCAAGACACTTCACACGCTTAGCGGCCGGTGAAAACAACACAGAAGCAATATATTGAAAGTCCGCTTGATCCACTTACTTCATGTCCAGCTAAATACCCTGGGGTATAGGTAGTAGAAGTACAATAAATAACTGTGCTTGGTATATATATCCTGACGTGTTTCTCCGTGTCTATCACGGTTTCATCAGAGGAGTAATACTATTGAGTTAACCACATACTATTTAAAGCCGAATCCTAAGTCACGTGACAGCATCTGGCCAATCGAAACATGATTCCAATCGTTCGTTTGTTATGGAACAGTGTATAGATAAAGTTATGTAGTTACATTCAAGCTGACCAATGTAAGTATATCTGGGGAGCAAAAATCGAGTCTCGCTGAATGCAATAAGTACCAAATAAATATAAATTGCACAATATACTAACGATCAATAAATAAACTCTACATACAAAACAACTGTATACTCTTGTATAACAGAAAATAAAATAGTCTAGAGCTATATGATCCCATTAACATAAATACATAGATTAATTGTAGTGATATAAATGCAAATATATCATATCAGTAATGTATTATTTAAATTGTTAAAACAATATAGTAAATATAAATAAAATAAATATAGAAAAAATGTATATAAATGTTATTGTATATACCAGTCTAGAAAAAATAAATAAATATATATATATAGAAAAAATACCCCAAAATGTATGACTCAAAATAAATATTTAGATGACAAATAATGAATAATTAAATTCATATATTCTTCAATTCTATACTGTCATTTAGACCACAGGGAACCATAGTGTTTAAACTAAAAATCCAATATGCCTCCCTACGGCACAAAAGGTTAAATCTATCACCTCCCCTAGGGGTAATATCTATTTGTTCAATTGCTCTAATTTGAAGTCCTTCTAGGGAGCCACCTCTGCAAGCATTAACATGTGACGATAAACTAGGGGTTTTCACATTTTTAAGAATATTTCTGCGGTGTTCTGTGGATTGTTTGTCCCACATATTGCAACCCACAGGAACAATTGATCAGATAAATGACAAATGTAGATTGACAATTCAGAATTTTGTCAATAGGGAATTTCTCCCCAGAGGTATGAGAAACAAAACGTGAGGACTCGTGAAAGTCGGGAGGCACTTTCACTAAAAATACCCACTTGACTCTTGTTAAATTCCTCCTTACTACTCTCAATGTCTATCCCATAAATACATAAATACTTGCTTGCCCCTCTCTCCCAAGAATAGTTTAATAGTGGCACAGGGAGTATTTCCAAAAATTCTACCTTGGATGTCCTTGCTTTAAGTTTGCGACCAATGTTCCTGAAATCATTCTTTAGGACACCCCATCTTCCTCTAACTTGGTCATTGGTGCCAACACGCACCAAAAACGCCAGGTCATTTTCTGCCCCTCCCAACAATCTGTCCTCCCGATCCACAATATGCCAAGCCTGAGCACCTGTCAGACAACACACTGTTCAGCATGCACGGTCCTGGTAACAGATTGCCCTATGTACCTTTCTAATAATTGAATCCCCTACCACCCTAATCTGCCTGGGTCCCTGAGTATCTTTGGCCCCCTCTATGCTGGAGAGACCATTACCCTGGATGATATAGGAAGCAGTCTCACCCAACCAATTCTGAACTGCCTTCCACAGTATCTTCATCCAATCTGGCAAAATTGCTGGGATTGCTTAGCTCAGAACTGGCCTCCCTCTGCTACCCATAGTCACTGCTGCCCAGCTGCCTACCTGTGTATCCTCCTCTCTCTCTGCTCCATTCTGTTCAGCTAACGCATCAATGGTGAGCTGTAAACTCTGTTCCAGGTTGACAATCTCTCTTAATGTTACAAAGTTTTGCTTTAGATCAGTTACCTGGGCTTCCAAAGAGAACAATTGCTCACGTTTCTCACAGAGGTATAAACCTTGGAACAATTGCTCCAAGTGTGTATACATATGACAAGATCTGCATTGAGTGAAATCATCAAACTTGTACCCACTCATATTATTATGACTAACTTAAGTTCTTATAGCCTACAGTAAAGTACTAACCTTTGCTAGCCACTTACTAATTAAACCCCCTCCTAGATTCAACTCCTTACTGGATCTAACTCCACACTTTAAACAAAAAGCACTTGAAATCAAAATGCAGTGAAAATCACAAGCTCAATATAATCGCTTACCACCTCCTGTTAAATAGAGCTTGCACTAACCAGCTGTATCAACTAATGCTATTTAACCACTCCCACTAGCTAAAAAAGACACTTAATAAACAGAACGGAAAACAAATCACCGTCAATAAGCACTAAGAATAATTCCCCAATGTATATCACTTTCCCAGCACAGCACAGCAATCCTAACTGGATCTAACTCCACACTTTAAACAAAAAGGACTTGAAATCAAAATGCAGTGGAAAATAGACAGCGGCATGAGTATAAATTCAGACAAGTAAATAGATACCCAATTGCAAAGTGTTACATAATTTGCTGGTACTATATAAATAAATTTATATGATGATCAACATAAGTGGCCTGCACCTATAATAAAAAACTTGAAAAACTAGGAATAGAATAAGTTTGGAACGTAATAGAGCATCCATCATAGACACTTATGCTACAGAAAGAGTTCATTGGATGGACAGTGGTACAATTAATACATTTATAAAAATAAATAGATGATGGTGGACTGCACCTTCTTCTATTTACTATGTACTTCTCGTTGGACAGAGCATTCATCGGGAGCCAAGAGTGGAGCTTTGAAATACCTTGTTTACTGTAAGTGTTTTTTTTATGCTATGAGTAAGTTAGATCATACTGAATTTTACTAGTATGTGCTGTAATGCTGCCCTTGTGACTCAAATAAGGGGACTCATCACATATTAGCCATCTAAATATGTCATGTATAAAAATGTCATGTATATCAATATAGAATGTAAATAATGCATATATGTCATATAGTGACGAGTTGGAAATATGTAAACCAGACAGTTTAGATTGGCCAATAGTTTGCTGTATTTGCTGTTTAAAACATCTGTATTATTAACAAGACAAAGCCATTGAAAGTCCACTTTATGTGATATTAAGAGAACAGAGTTTGGCACTGGCAAAGAATACATGCATAGATGGAGATATGATGGCTGACGATTTATGCTATGTTATGGAGTTAGAGAACCTACAGACTGCTTAATTATTATTTTTTATTTGAATTGAAGAAAGAAAATGCAGGGTTTCAAAATCATTCAGTTAAGATCAGAAAGGATACAAGACCTCAAATATTGTAAGCGGCATCAGTAGACATTTAAAAGATGATGATAGACCAAGTGTTTAATGTTAAATAGAGCAAGATTACATTGTCCTTGGACCCACTCACCCACATGTTGGGTGACATGACCATAGTTTAACAAACAAAGCATTTCTGAGTCAGGCACTGGCACTTTTGTAGCAGAAGTGCTTCATTTATTTGGGCCCCCACAAAAGCCAACATTTTGGTTGTTGAACTGGAGAATAGAGAGGGATGGTAACATATAAATCATGGACATTTGGATAACATTGGACAGCTTTCTCAATGGTGACAAATGACAATGTCATCAATAATCACCCTCATCAAAAATGCCTACATCAATTACATTTTCATTTTAAAAAAGAAACACCAAGTAGGTAACTGATACAGAATGTGTGACTCAGCAGTACATTGGAGAGAAACAGAAACAATATATTGGACAGGGTCAGCAGCAATACATTGGAGAGGAACAGCAGCAATATATTGAAGCGGGACAGCAGCGGCAGTATCAGAACTAATTAGATAAACAGCTGTGGCCATTAGACATTTAGCATATGATGAGAGTCAGATCTAAATGGTGCAAAATGGCAGTATCCTTGAGCCCATCCACCCAGGTGTGATTATATATGCATGTGTTCGACAAACAATTGACATAATATTGAGGGTTCCCGAATAGACAGGGTAGGAGAGTTGATAATTATGACATTGACAGTATTATAAGGATGACAAATGAAAGGTAGACAATATTTATTTGGTGGCCAATAGAATTATAGATAGTAATATGCCTAACCCTTGCCCTAACACGGTCCCTAAAACTGTCCCTATGCCTATCACTGTTCTATCCCTAGCACAGTCCCTAGCCCTAGACCTTTTGCTATCCCTGTCCCTAACCTTGCTCCTATCCCTAATTCTGTCCCTAGTCCTATCCCTAATCCTGCCCATAACCCTGTCCCTATGCCTATCCCTAACCCTATAATAAAACTGTTGACATTTGAATTGTCCACCTAATCATTCTGTCCACCATGTGATAAAATAGTGCAAAATGGAATTGTCCTTGGGCCCACATACCTATGTGTTAAAAAGGACATGCACATTGTTTAACATCCAAGCACTTCAACGGCAAGGGCTACCACTTTTGTTGCTGAAGTGCTTGATTACTTTGGGCCCCCACAAATGAAAACATTTTATTTGTTGGTTGATGAACTACTAGATAGGGATTTGTCTTTTCTTAACATAATGGGCACTTGGCTAACAGTGGTCACCTTTTTCTATATAGACAATGTCATCACCCCCATCATCATCCTCAACACTGATGTCATGATCATCATCATCATCCCACAATATTAATTCATCTCCACCTGAATCAACACATTCTGTTGGTAATTGGTGACAAGAAAGTTATTCCTCATACAATCTGTAGTTCCCTGAAGCAGGGAATGTAATGTGAGTCTTGAGCTAACCGGTTGCTCACAAGGAGCAAATTACATCTGTGAAGATTTGTGCCATTTGTTAAGAAAGACTTTACATATGACGTAAATTTAGGATTAAGCATGAATGCCAAAAATATAGGGATCCAATTTCAAAATGCTGCAAACTCTTAGGTTCTTGCAAAGTTAATAAAGAACTTGATCTACAAGGCTGACAGACTTTCGTTAAGTTTCATTTCCTCCTTCAGCTTCTCCAGCTGCTTCTCAAGTGGTTTGATTAGGGATATGAGTTGACTCAGATTGGCAGTGTCAGAACTCACTTCATTTGATACAATTTCAAAGTGTTCGAGTAGCTTGCATAAAACAGTAAGGATTCTCCAATGTGCTGGAGTAAAATAAAATATTACGTCTTGATGGCTTGATGCTGTCCCTCTAGTTGCTGAAGCATATAAAGTGTGGAATTTCCAGAATACGCACATATCTCACACAAGACACTGCAAAAACCTTAATTAGTGCTCTCATCATCTCCCGCATCGACTATTGCAATTCCCTCCTTACTGGTATTCCCAAAGTCAGACTTGAACCCCTACAATCTATTTTGCACTCAGCGCTTAGATTGAGTTTCCTTGCAAACCATTCTTCCTCTGCTGAGCCACTCTGTCAGTCTCTACATTGGCTGCCTGTATTTCAACAAATCCAATATAAAATGATTTTACTAACATACAAGGCCGTCAATAAAATTGCACCGACATACATTTCCTCACTTGTCTCAAAATATCTCCCAACTCGACACCTCTATTCTGCACACAATCTGATCTCTCTTCCACTCTCATCACATCCTCCCATTCTCTGTTACAGGACTTTTTTCGGGCTGCACCTACTTTGTGGAATTCCCTCCCTCGCACAGTAAGACTTTCCTCTAGTCTTCAAACCTTCAAGTTTTCTCTGAAAACCCACCTCTTCAGACAAGGTTATGATATTCCTCAACCACCATCTTAATCTCCCTAGATTACTCTATTACCACCCTCTACACAGCTAACACAAGACAACAACCCTCTGACCAACATTGCCGCACACACAGCCCTCGCAATACTTTACCTTTGTATTCTAGCTGGTCCATTGCGCAATACGATGTAGCACATGCCCTTGTGTTTCAAACCACCATTGTCCGATAGATTGTAAGCTTGCGAGCAGGGTTCTCTTACCTCTCTGTCTGTATGTATCTCCCAGTATTGTCTTATTAATGTTTGTTCCCAATTGTAAAGCGCTACAGAATTTGCTGGCTCTATATAAGTAAATGTTGATGATGATGATGAATTCCACCTTGTTACTACCACTTGTTTCATTTGGTGGCATGGTAGATGACATTTTTTTTGCAGCCGCTGCAATATTCTAATATGCCCAGAAATTTTATGGGCCACAAGCAGCATCTCTTGCACTGACCTCTTCTTTTTTAAGAAATTCTGTTCCATCAAGTTTATTGTGTGTGCAAAGCAAGATAAGTGTTGAAATTCACCAACTTGTAATGTACACACAATGTTGTCTCCATTATCGTCAGTGAGGAATCCTGAGGAGAGTCTTAGCAGGGTGAGCCATTTTGCAATGATATTCCTTAGTTTTTCCAACAGGTTGACCCTGGTATGTATCTTTGTTAAACCAGTGATACAAAGAGTAGCTTGCCTGTGAATGAACCAGCATTGAGTGCTAGGTTTACTATGCAGAAAGGATGATGAGGATGATGACGAAGCTACCATTGGTTCTGCTGATGGTGATACACTTAACCAATTGGCTGTCACGGTCGTTTTGACCAGGGTGGCTTGTCCACATATCCATAGCTAAGTGGACCGTCGGTACAATCGCATTTTTTAGTTACTTAATGCCATTTTACTTAACCTCACAGTACAGCTAAGGAACTGATTTTCTGGAGAAATGGAATTGAGATGGAATTCAATAGTGCGAACACATGACCTCAACTAATTGTCTAAAACCTGATGCATTGATGGCAGAATTTGGATGCACTTCCAATGCTAACATAGCTGTCATGGCTTTAGTGATCTCCTGTGCAAAACAATGCTGACTGTCATTCTTGTTTCCCCTTGCAAATGTTTGGTTCACAGGCAATTGTGTAAATATATGCTACCCTTTTGTATAGATGTACCCCCTCCCCCCAGCAGCAGCTGTAGCGTGCAAGTATATCTCTTGGGAATCATGGATTGCATTAGGGGAGTCATTTGGAATTTAATATTTGGATGTTGGACTATGTACTAATAGTGAGGAGGTTGATGACGAAGGTGTTGATGCCGGTGAGGATTCCATTCGGCTGGTAGCATAATTTGCCTTTGGAAACATGACTTGAAAGAACTCTCTGCAAATAACATAACAGGGAGGAGGTGCCTAGACAATCAAAGTGCTTACATCCACTTATTTTTGACAAAGGCTACATATGCTTTGACAAATGTTGTCTGGATTTTGCTAAACATATTTCCTAACAGAAGAGGTGTTTTTTTCCATCTTATGTCCTGGCATGACCATGCATTTATCATGGTCATGAGCTGGTGGTAACACTGGTGGCTACTTTAGTTCAACACAATCATTATTATCCTCCTCATTGTTTCATCCAAGTACAACCCATTTATTTTTAGAACCATAATTATCCCCCTCATCCTTTTGCACATTTGCAACTTTCAAAGTAACCTCCTCAATTTCTAGGTGAAACTCATCATCAATACTTGTTCAACTACCCATCCTCACATATCCAAATGGTTGAGGACTTTCGAAGGAGGCTGTGCTATAATTACAGTGTCAGAATCTGAAATCTCAGACTTATATAGCACTCATGGATACCGCCCTTCGACTCTCCACCGGATTCTGTGACAGTCCAAGTTGTCCTTCAGCCTCAGTGGTATTTTCAGGCACTGATTTGGCTGTTTTGGAGTTGACAGTGACAGACCTACACTCTGAGCATCAAGGTGGTGCATGGGAAATTATTGAAAATGCATGACCATATTGTGCACTTTAAAAGAGCCATTCTAGTATGTATACCTGTACCAGCAATATGAGCACATCTTCTAGCAAAAATGGGGCATAGTCTGAGCCTTGTCTTGCCATTGCGGGTGGTGTATGGAATGTTAGCTATTTTTATTTTTTTGGAAAAAATCACCACATTCATCTTCCTAACATCAAGAGCTGATGTTTTCATTGAGTTTGAATTTGACAAATAGTGTTTGGATTTTGAGAACGCTTTTTTCAACTTTCTTCCCACAGTAGAGGTTGTAACAGTAACAGTACTACTACTGCCAGTACTGGTACTGATCTGTACAGTGATCCATGGTTGTCAAGAGGAATCATTTATTTTAAAAAGTTGGAAATACTTGTAGCTGCCAGCTGCCACACCATTGGTAAGCCCACTGAGATAGGGAAAGATGGGAATGTTATCTTACAATTCTTAAGCTATGACACTGCTCCACAATACACTTATAATTTAGAAATGTTGTTCTTATTTCTTAACAAACAAGTTTTCTATTTTTATGGGGTTGTAGTGCTAAGAGTCAAAGAAAAGAACACCCATTTTTTTCTTTTAATTAAATAAATAATAATCTTAAATAATCATATACACATTTTAGAGGAGGAAACTTAAAAAAAATATTTAATGTATAACAACTTTCAGCTCCTCTGTTTCAGAGCAGCAAATAGAATGCGAGATAAGAGACAGTACACATAAGAGATATTAGGCAAAACACAATTTAAAATTAGTAGATCACAAGTGGTAAAATAGTATAATCCATAGAGGATTCAGTGTATTATGACTGTAGAGAAAAAGTTGATGCACTACATTATTTATAGTAGACCAATGATGATTTTGGTCAGAAGCAAATAAATTAAGAATGTATAATCAAAAAGAATTTAATTCAAACTTGTGCACTCTACCGGAAAGTCCATGAGACTCACAAATTCCAGGTAGGTCTCCCGGAAGTGCAAGGCATTTCTCCGTATACTGCCCACTTCCTAGTGAAGTGGGCAGGATAGAAGCCACCATGATTCGATTGGAAGTGAATGGTGTCATTTTGGTCCCACCAATCACTTCATTACGTAGCTGGGGTGGGGCAAAAAGAGAGCGCAATTTACGGCGTCCTGCCCCCTTCTGCCCTCATTCTTCACCTCCCTTCTAGGTTCTCCTGGAGGGGAGTAAAAAAATGTTAGCATGTATGAAGTAATTCATATAATTAAAGCATATTAAAAATGAAAAGGAAATGGTAAATATATCTAAAAACAAAAGTATCAACAATAATCAATGAAATGTGTATTTAGAGCAGGTTTTCAGTTGTATGAAAAAATATTTTAGTATTACAACACTTTAAAATGTCCTTGTTCTCCTGCACAGATGCAATGCACAAGGAAGAACAATTGTTGGCAGAGTAGTTTGGGCATACATTAAAAAAAATCCATCAATAGATGGGTATCATTTGTTTTGCCCTTAAGCAGACCATTTTTGCCTTAATTGTGAATTTATTTCATCTATATTTGCACTCATTGTTTATGTTTTAATAAAGTTCACTGTAATACTTTTTATTTTGTTAAAATTATATCTTTCCAAATTAAAGCTTCTGTTTACACATGCTTGCTTCATTGCACATAGATAACATTAATGTACTCTAATGAGTGATTGATTGATTTATTCTAAAAGTAAACATTGTGATTAATGTGAGATATTAATAGTGCACAATACATATATGTAATAAGGTAACAATAGTCAAAAATGTTTAGTATTTGCAAATGGGGCAATAGCATAACAATCACAGTACATCATAGATATACAAAAGATGCTATTAGTCAAGATCAAAATTGACCCTAGTCTGTGTCTGTCTGTGTGTGTGTGTGTGTGTGTGTGTGTGTGTGTGTGTGTGTGTGTGTGTGTGTTAGGGAATGTAGACTGTAAGCCCCAATGGGGCAGGGACTGATGTGAGTGAGTTCTCTGTATAGCGCTGCTGAATTAGTGGCACTATATAAATAAATTGTGATGATGATGATGATGAAGATCAAAATAAAAGTTTATTTGCTAATGAGGATGTCAGAGTACACAATAGATACACACTACTAATGTAGCATTACTATACTCATCTACAATAAAATATAAGGAATATGTCTTTTAAAGTGAGCAGTCTTTATTGAGAAATATGGCATACTAAGCATATTCTAAAAACAGCTGTAGATTACACTAGATTAACATGGAAAGTGTAGGCTGAGTTGGGCATGAGAGTGTCTTGGTGCATATTATACTATTGTACAACTTGATGCATATCTAGATGTCTGACACTGAACATACACATATACAAGTATTTTTTTATCTGCATCAACCCCTCAGTGTCAAAAATCTGTTCAGTCTTTATGAATATATTTGTTTCCAGACAGGGGGCAGTTACATGTTTTAAAGCTCTGTTTATGTAAAAAAACATATATTATGTTTACATTTTTTTAACATATGATTCAATAAGTAATTAAGCAACCACATCTGCTGAAGACGATTCTCTTCCTTTAAATAAACAGTTAACCATGCAATAAAGTCTCTGATGAAACACATGATTTAGATTGCCTGTTTTGTGGATCAGGAATATGGAATGTATAATTGGAAAGCCATTTAAAATAACGAGAAACCACATGAGTCCAAGGGTATATATATAATAGAAAGCAATTAGATTGCTCATGACATGTAAAACATACCAAGCAAAGCAGAAAGATATGAATCTAATAGCGGCATAATAAGGTTCCAGATGGACAGATACATTATTGTGACTTTTCATTCTATTTAATTGAAGACACAGAGAGATCATTAGAAGGATCGCTGACATGCAATATATGAGGAATGGTACAATGTTCCAGCATGTAAATAAAAATGCACTTCCTATATCCATTTGTGGTATCCAAGAACTTTTTCTTACCTCTGTTGAATTTGCGGAATTTATGTCACTGTTCTTAAGACAGAGAAACATTAACATGTAACAAATGGAGATCAGCACACAAGCAGTAATCAGGTGGACAATCCGTTCTGATATTATCCTCTTCAGACTTGAATAGAAGAGGTTGTGGAAGATGGCAATCTTCAAACAGAAGACAACGGAGTACAGAGCTGCCAACCAGATCCCGCAGTAGTTATAAAACACCAAAAAACAGTCAATGATGATAATTAGTATGTTTTGAGGATCTAGATAATTGTGAATGTGAGGATATAAAAATAAATTGAGAATTGAAAAAATTTGAATCAGCATCCTCGAGATCCCAAGGGAGGTGAGAACTTGGTCAATGGGAGTCACCGGTTTTCCTTTCAGCCAGTAAGAGACATTCACAGCTGGGATAAATGAATGTATCACCAGTCCTGTTACAAAGACAAATCCGGCTGGAAGAAGTTGTGCAATAGAAGCCATCACTGAGCAATCCGTCCTGTAGAATGGAGAAGTCTAATGATGTTAATCTGTCAAGTGATCACTTTATTCTGGTGTTTCAATATTTAAACATGCAATGTAAATTATAATGCAAACACACTGGCTTATATAAATGATGAGCAAAATTATTTTGTAAGGGCAAATATATAAAATTAAATTGAATATTTACAAATAACGTATGTACCCCTTTTTGTTTGGACCCTGCCTCATGCCACATGAATCTTTTATATGTAAATTGGAAATGCTGCAGGTAGTGCATAAAAAAGATTTTTGTCATATAAAAGAAAGAAAACACATTACAAAAGTTTTTTAACATAAAATACATAAACAAAGATGCTCTCAATAAGTACCTTACAAACAATGCATTTTTATTGTCTATCATATTTGCATACACAACCTACTGACTGGCATGCATATGTGTACTTTTGTTCATTGTTCTGTATGGTTTCACCCTGTATAGTCTACTGTTAGCACTGTGTGCGGTGCTGCGGATACCGTGTGGCGCCTAACAAATAAATGATAATAATAAATGATAATAATAATACTTTTATAAATAAAGATTATTTGGTGTGACTCAACATTTTCAGTCGGCATTTACACCAGCCCTTTAGTGAGTGCAAATGAAACATCTGAAACAAGTGGACTTCGACTCAACTTGACTGTATCTGTGTCAGCAAGCCCTTACTGTACATGGCCTTATGTTGGTCCGCCCCTTTCCTCCCCCATTCTCCTTCTGAAGTCATAAACATCATTAGGACATGAGTTGCATGCAATTGCGTTCTCTGGCATAAAGCGTTTCTGAACATGCACAGTTCTATTTCATGCAAAATATGTTACATAAATGGGCGTAATAAATGGGTCACGTTTCTCTTTGTTAACAATGTTATCACCCTCATCATCATCCTCATCACTGATGTCATGATCATCATCATCACCACACAATATTAATTTATCCCAATTGGAACCTACACATTCTGTTGGTAATTGGTGTCAAGAATGCTATTCCTCATACAATTTGTAGTTCATTTTGATGCACACCGTTTTTTCTCTATTTTTGGAAAGTAGTCTCCTAGGACGATCACTTACAATGTTGACGCCTGCATTAAACATGCTTTCCTTTGGTGTGCTGCTGTGTTGTTGGCTCACCATCAGCGTGACTATTAGAAAAGGAAAGTTGTATTTCTGACAGTAGAATTGGGAGGAGAAACTGAAGTAGGGAATGTGTCATGTGAGACTTTGTCACAGATTTTGTAATGGTGGTCATGGATCTGGTAATGGATGGTGCTTACTTGTCGGTTTTAGCACTACTGAGCAAGGAGGTGCAGTGTCTAATGGGCCCTTGGTTTTTGCTATGAAGCCCCGCAAGGAGGTATGGACTTTGCTGAAAGGATGCGCAGGTCTTGGTTGTCCAAGACAGTTACAAGTGAAGTAGTTGGTAGGGGAGAGTGGTCAGACGGTCCAAGTTTAAACCAGGAAGGGAGCGAGGTACAGATTTGTGATCCAAGAGAATAGTCAAACAGGGAGGAAAGCGAATATAGAATCAAATCGTAATCCGGGAGAGAGGTCAAAAGAGGAACAAATGCAGAGAGCAGGAATAGGGAGATCACAAGGGCAGGAACATTGCAGAAGTACTGGATAACCAAATACTCTGGTACCCTAATGATGCCAGAACCTGCTTTAAATAGGGGAGCTGATACATGCTAATCTCCAGTGGTGGTGCCATCACCGGCCATCGCCTAGCAAAGGGACGTGCATGCTCTTAGAGGCCAGAAAGTTTAGAAAGACTAGTGGCAACTGATTGTTATTAATGCATATGTAATATATGTAATAGTACTCATACATAAACTGAGTTAGATATCATTTTGAAATAAGCAGTATATTTAGTGGAGGAAAACAGTGCGCTTTTGCTGTATGACTATTAGCAGCAAAATCGGGAGGGGGGAAATTGTGTGTTTGCATGTGAGTGTCAACAAAGCGGCACATCTCAAAATTTGTCATTGTGTAAAGGGTCATTCAGTGACATCAGTATTAAAAAAAGGTGTTTACGTATCAGTGTCAATGGAGCTATATACCACAAAAAACTATATATATTCTTTTTATATAACTTTTTTCTATTTTTCAGTTCTTGTCAATTTTGAAAGGGACCTTTAGTGACATATATAATAAAAATAGGGTGTTTGCATTTTGTGTGAGGCTTCTTTCAGTTTCAACATTCAATAACTATACGTAGAACAATGCAGTGGCTGCAAAAATATGTCACCTGCCATGCCACCAACTAAAGAAAGTCCATTAGATAAATTAAACAACAAAAAAATGTAATGTAAGGTGCAAGAGATAAAAATGTTGAAACGCTACGCACACACTGAATTTGGAACGTAAGACGTTAGCATGCGTCATGGAGAGTGAAGAGGCATTAACAATCAGATGTCAATAGATGGACAGAGGCATCACTAGATATTTAGACAAGTAGATACCCAATTGTAAATCGCTACATAATTTGCTATTGCTATATAAATAAATAATGATGATAGACAAAGGTGGCCTGCACTCATACAAAAAAATTAAAAGGCTAGTACTATCCCTGGAGGGGCAGAATATTCATTGTTAGACGAGGTTGGAGCTTTCAATTACCTTCCCACTATATAAATAAATGTTGATACTGATAGATGAACATGGCCTGCTCCTATAATACAAAGGTTCAAAGACAATGCACACAATACATTTTGAATGTTACACAGCATTTATCATTGACAGTGAAGCTACAGTAACAGGCAGAGGTAATTGGATGGACAGTGGTATGAATGAATAGCGTTAGATATTAGAAAAGTAAATAGACAAAGGTGGCCTTCATGCCTACCAACAATTTGAAATACAAGTACAATGCACTTCTTGATGGGCAAATCATTTATTGTTAGCCAAGAGTGGAGCTACAAGTAAGGTAGATCTGTATAATATTACTGCCCTTCTAAATCAAACCAGGGCACTCATTTCTATATTTATGGGGAGGGCTGAAGAATCAGTCCCCCTGGAGAAGCTTCGTCTAACCCTGGGGTAAAGAGGACTGCCCGAGACTTGCAGCAGAGGTGGTTTCAAAGACCCATGCATATAAATAAGCAATGTATATAATAATATTTGTATGTTCTAATAGTGATGTGTAATAAATATGTAAAAAAGAAGAGAGGCCAATAGTTGCCCTTCCCATACAAGTAAGTATGTATAATGCTCACATTGGTTCAGATTTGGTTACTCAAAATGTGTCTTGACTATGCAATTGAAAGTCCACATTCAGAGAAATTAAGAGAAAATATTTTGGCCCTGACAAAGAATACATTTAGAGATGGAGATATGATGGCTGACAATTTATGCTAAGTTATGGAGTAAGAGAACCGTATATACTGATTAGCCACCGGGCAGCACGGTGGCTAAGTGGTTAGAACTTCTGCCTCACAGCACTGGGGTCATGAGTTCTATTCCCGAACATGGCCTTATCTGTGTGGAGTTTGAATGTTCTCCCTGTGTTTGCGTGGGTTTCCTCCGGGTGCTCCGGTTTCCTCCCACACTCCAAAAACATACTGTTAGATTAATTGGCTGCTATCAAAATTGACCCTAGTCTCTCTCTGTCTGTATGTATGTTAGGAAATTTAGACTGTAAGCTCCAATGGGGCAGGGACTGTTGTGAATGAGTTCTCTGTGCAGCGCTGCAGAATCGATGGCGCTATATAAATAAATGATGATGATGATTAATTATTTTTGGAATTTATTGAGAGAAAGCAAATGCAACGATGACAACATTACAAAATCCTTCATTAAGGCAGCTTGCTGCAAGCCAAAATTTGGGACAATTGATACAGTTGTAAATGGATCATTAGAAAATAGACTGGAAATGACTAAAAAATAATTATAATGCTTTAAATAGTAATATAGAAACAAAAAGAGCTCAAAATTACTTTAATTTACCTATTTCTCCCAATTTTTAATTAACTCCAGATCCAAAATCAAAACCGAAGCCAAAACCTTTCGCGATTATTTGCCAAAACCAGTTACTAAACCTAAACATGAACATATTATAGAACCAAAACCGCATCCAAAACCAAAACTCAGGGTCAGCGCACATCTCTAGAAAATACGTAACACAATGAGAGGTAAAATTTTTTTCACCTTGGCCGTTCGATATTGTCAGCACTTTAACTTAAATAATAATCTTTTAAGGCAGTGTTTTTTATGGTACAAGCTCAATGTATATTTGAGAAGAGTCAGATGTGATAGACATTGTATACTCATTTTGGAGGAGAATCATTAAAAAAATATATTTAGCATATAACAATTTTCAACTCTACTGTTTCAGAGCAACAATAATAATAAGATATAAGAGATAGTACACGTAACAGATGTTTATTAAAAATTAGTATAACACATGTGGCAAAATAATGTAATCCATAGAGTACATAGAGAGTATTTTAAAATTAGGGACAAACTTGTTATTTAGAGTAGACCAATGTATAATTTGTGCTTTTGGTCAGAAGCAAATAAATTAAGAATGCATAATCATACAGCATTTCATTCATACTTGACCACTCTCTTGGAAAATCCATGAGACTTCCGAATTCCGGTTAGGTCTCCAGGAAGTGCAAGGCATTCTCCAGTATCCTAAACCACAAAAAATAATACACAGCATAAAGAGGAAGCGGAAGATGCACGTGGTGTATACTAATACATTGTACGTATAGCATATATATAGAATTCATCCAAGGAAATTATAGCAATAAAACCTTTTATTACAGTCCCATATAAAATGGAAACACAATATTAAAGACAATAATGGAGGTTAATAACACCGCAAAACATAAAAAGTAAATATGAATATATCAATAACATAAATGAATTGCCTCATGCCACATGAATCTTTTACGTGGAAATATATATTTTTTACAGCAATCACTATTCGGCAAATTAAGCAATTGTCCTTACAAGTACTGGTGATATTTATAAAATACAATGTGAGTCATACAAGCAGTCCAGTGGTAATGAGGGAACCTACGTGCTGCTGAAACGAGATTCCCACTCTCTGCAAACACAGTAAAACCATAAACTCAGCGCACTGAAATGTTCCAGAGGTTAATAGACAGTGATGTTTTTCTCTAATTGGTACAATGATGGAATTCAATAATTAAAAGGGATGCAAACAGAAGGAATCAATTAACAGTGGATGAATCATTCTATAGTCTTGGGAATTCACTTTCTTTTTAAGTAAGCTACATCAATACAGTCATATACTCTTGAAAAAGTTATTATATTAGAACGAAACACGTTGAGCTATTAGCATATAGTTAGTTTTACATGCCGTTACTTTATACTGCATATTACTATAATAGCATGTCATGTGATCTGTAGCCTTCACGATGGCATATTATTTGTGCGTTGTTGGCACTTTAGCATGAGTGTAGTCAGATATACACAGCAGTTTGGATTTTACCATCTTTAATTTGAGTTATGTGCACGATCATCCCAGCGGTGCAGCTGCCATTGTTACTCACGGAATTTGTAAAGCTTACATGTAAGTTACAGATATTTTATATTTTCAATAAATATGTACAATTTTTAACATGGGTTCCCATTTCAAATTGTATTTGAAAATCCATGAGGATCAACGTTGTTCACCTGTATAGATTGAATAGGACAACGGAAGTGTTAGGTGGAATCTACTACCACAGGTGATTAGAAAGGTCGGGAGCCACTCAGGGTGATCACAACACATTCTTAGGAGGATCGAGTATACAAAGTCCCGGTTGCTGCCTGAAGTGTCTCGAGGAGCAAGGAGCGGCTTTCAACCACCCATAGTGTGAGTAGATATTATATCATTTTCCTGGACGCTATTGATGTTGGTGACACCTATGTCTTTTATTGATACATGCGTACGTTCTGAAGATACATGAGTTCTGATACAGATACATTATCACAAGCACTTTCTGGACTTTTACCAGAACATTATTATGGTTTTCTATATATTATCCACATTAATTGTATTAAGCATTTTATTAGAGACAAACATCACTTTCTATTAACCTTAGGAACCTTTAGGTGCGCTGAGTTTATGGAATTATTGGTGATATTTATAGCTACATAGAACATGCAGCACGTATCAGGTGAAAAATGTTTGTACCCACTTAAAGTGTCACATGGTAACAGAAAGATCATACATAAAATCAAAATTATTGATCTTCGTGTAAAAATGTGATAAATTCTTCTCATATAGATGTAAAAAGATTTATCTGTGGCACTTGCTGATGCTCTTACGCCAGAACATTTCTGAGCATCCCAGCGGGTTTTCTTGTTCTCTGAGCTCCGAGACTTCAGCTGCTGCTCCGCTGGAGGCTGGGGGCGAGTGCCGCAGATAAATCTATATACATCTATATGAGAACAATATGAGAACAATTCTGGTGAAGAATATTTACAAGTGTTGCAGATATGCCTGTTTACATCTTTATTTGGTACGCATTTTAACATATGGAATGTGCAGTAGGAGGGGCTTAAGCTGCTGCCACCACTGGACTCCTCAGCGGAAGGGACGTCCTAGTCGTTATGACGATGGCCGGGACGCAGGGGCACAGACAGGAGCGAGTAGCTGCGGTGCCTGAAGCCGCCGCAGCTCGTGACACCCACGTAATTACAGCAGGGAAGAAGTAGTCAAAGCAGGATGTTGAAGAAAGTGATGTTAATTCGCTCAAGTGTCCTAATAAGGACAGTTCACACTGGTTGAAGGTACCAGTGATCAGAAAGTCAGATGGAACAATAATGATACATTTTATTAGAAACCAGTGCTATTTTATACAGCTTTGGACACAGCCAAAAAGGGGGCAATTTAGCCCCCTGAACTCTTTGCTGGCCCCAAAAAGTCTGAGTTATTTTTAGTATCAGGATGCAATGCTTCACCAAACATGGATTTAAATGCAATTTATACTTTAAAAAAAATACACTTATCTGCTATATCCCAAAACCTTCTGTGTGCATTATTCGTACATGATCTGAGATGCATGATGCTAGCCACACAGACAAAGAGGCAGCACCACCTCCCCCGGCTGTGTATACAGGCTTAACAAAAGTGTTGGCCACTGAGGTGAAAAGGTCTAATTAACATGAGGGCCTTTCTTTTAAAAAGTTATAAAAATCCAATCATGATATCCTGTCACAGGAGTTACAAATCAATACCTCACAAATGAAGGCATTTCCTATACAAAGTGCCACACGAAATAATAAAATAAGTATATTTCCAATACACAATATCAAGAATCAGTACATATGCAACAATATAAATTGCCAAACTGTGCTAATAATTTAAATATATTATTACATTAAGTTAGTTTTAAGTGATCCAGCCACACTCCTCCCCTCTTGTCCAAGCAGGCCACCAGTGGGCTATGTCCCCACGATTTGGTCTCTGGTCCCACAGTCTATTGAAGTTTTCGGAGATGACCCCGAAGGATCCGGCTCTTCCTGCTGAGACAGTCCATCAGCATTGCTGTGAGCCTTTCCTTGCTTGTGAATAATGTGAAAGTCATAAATTTGAAGGGCAAGGCTCCATCTCAAAAGTCTGCTATTCTCTCCTGAGGTATGTTGCAGCCACTTTAAAGGATTAGGATCAGTCACCAGAGTAAAATGTCATCCATACAAATAAGGCAGAAGTTTTTTCACTGCACAAACAATGGCCAAACACTCTTTTTTAATTGTTGCATACCCCACCTCTCGTTTCAGCAGTTTTCTGCTCAAATAGGCCACAGGGTGCTTCTGCCCATCTGGCCCCACTTGGCTAAATTCTGCTCCCTTGTCATAATTGGATGCCATCAGTACTGGAGCATGAACTAGGGCTTCCTCAAATGACTGAAATGTCATTGAAAAGCAGGTGTCCAGTCAATTACTTTGGGGAGTTTCTTCTTAGTGTGATCTCTCAGGGGCTTCGCTACAATACTAATGTCTGGGCTGAAACATCTGTAATACCCTGTGGTCCCTGAAAGCCAGTACTTGTCTTTGGGTCATGGACCGGGCCAGTCTCAGATTTCCTCTACCTTAGCTGGTGCTGGCTTAACCCTACCTCCCCCCACATGATGATCCAGGTACTGTTCTGATATCCCCATTTGACACTTGTCTGACCTGATTGTTAAAACAGCCACTGAATTTTCTCCATCACCTTTCAGATGGTCCTCCCAGGATTTAATGAAAATGGCAATGTCATCTAAGTAAGCCTGAGCAAAGCCTTTACACCCTTCCAGCAGGTAATCAACCACAAGCTGGAAGGTGGTTGGTGCGTTCTTCATCCCAAATGGCATTGACTTAAACTCGAACAGACCAAATGGAGTAATGAATGCAGACCGTTCCTGAGCCTCGGAGGTCAGTGGTTTATGTCAATATCCCTTGCTCAAGTCAAAGGTGGAAATATACCTTTCTCCATCTAACTTGTCTAACACAGCATCAATTCGGAACAGGGGATAAGCATCAGACACGGTCACTTCATTGAACTGGCAGTAGTCTACAGAAAACAACGTTGTCTTGTCCTTCATGTGAACCAAAACAAGGGAGGATGCTCATGGACTATGCGATGGCTAGATCACCCCTAGCTCAAACATTTCCTGTACCTCCTTGTATATACTTTCCTTGGCCTCTGGTGAGACCCGATAAGTGGGTTGCCTAACTGGCCTATGCTCACCAGTGTCCACATGGTGCATCACCAAGGAAGCCTGACGGGTCTTTCTACTGAACTGAGTCGTAAAGAGCCACAGCACTGCCTCAAGCTGCTTCCTCTTGCGGGCACTCAACTGCCCACTTCCTCTACTCCACCTTCATCTCTCGCATTCACGAGGAGGTCAGGAAGTGGGTCACTTTCTGGTTCCTCAGTTGGTAAGCAGCAAAACATTGCTACTGACTCCATAGGCTTGTGGTATGCCTTCAACACATTTACATTGTAGGTCCGCTGCCACCTACAGTCGCTATCAAATGACACTACGTAAGTGCTGTCACTCTGGTGTTTAGAGACTGTGCAGGGCCCAGCCCAGGCAGCCTGGAACTTGTTCTGACTATTGGAAAGGACCTGAAGGCAGCATGAGCACTTCCAGTGAGGGATCAGAGAGCTGAGCTGCTCTGAACTCTTCTCTGCGGCCCTCACTATTGTCTAAGTCAGGACACGTTGCAAAGGGATCTATGTTGGGATTACTAGGGTCAGTCAAAGTGGGGTCAGTCAAAGGGATCGGTCACTATTTTTGACTATACTAACCGCTGGAGCTGGCATACTGCTAGTGAAAGGAACAGCACCTCCACAAGATCAGCTTGGCAAGAGATTACATCCATTGCGTTGCTAGGGGACGTAGTCTTTCCAGAGGCAAAGGACTGGCTGTTTCTTGAAGAAACAGCAGATGTGGTCTTTTCCTCTGGGCTAGCTGAAGCTGTGGTTGCTGGTGATGGCTGTTGTCCAGCAGCTGTGGACTTTTCCTCTGGGCTGGGTTGTGCAGATGTAGATCCTGAACACTGTAGTCCGGCAGCTTGGCTCCAGGTAATAGAGTTGAGAAATGTGCTCAAAATTCCATCCCTAACATCGTTGTGCAAGATCCCATCTGTTGGGAAGCCATCCATAACAGCAACATCTTGCAACTCTTGGCCATCTCCCCAGTCCAGAAACACCCTTGTTACAGGCACTTCCTTCTCCAGTCCATGTGCCACGGTAACTTTGGCAGTAAGACCATGCAATACTGCAGTAGTGTCAATAAGATGGGGACTCACTACAGTGATTAAAGCCCCTGATTCTCAATGTCTTTCTCCCTGCAGGGGTCCTTCTTGGACAGACTGCAGGTTCTTCCAAATGTTTTTTGGACAAAAAGGTGACTCTTCCCTCCTATTCACCTTTAGTCATACCACACTCCATTGGGCTGGCAGGGGTGGAAACAGTCTTTACTGGCCAGTTAAACAAGTCAGACGGACCCCAGGACTAAGATTAGGGGCACAAGTTTGGGGTGCTAGGGCTGGGTCTTCCCGCTGTAGCTGTGGGAAGGCCTCTTCAGCCTGGGCTCCGATGGCCTCTGATAACTCTCAGGGACAGGGCAGGGTGGGGGCTGGCAAGTTAAGGGTTAGATACTTTCTTTTGGTGGTAAGTAGAAGGGGGATGCCCCCCTGATTGTACAGTCATTTGATGTTGGCTGTTAGCCTGGCGCTTCTGCCAGTGTGGCCTCACTGCCATATACTGATCTGCCAACTGGGCAGCTGCTTCCAGGGTGCCTGACTTCCTGCCCAGCATCCATTCTTTCACCTTTGGTGCGCACCAGCGATGAAATTGTTCTCGACACATCAAATCTATTACCTCCTCCACGGTCTATGCACCTGCTCTGCGCACCCATTTCCTGGCAGACTCCCGCAGCAGGTTGGCAAACTCCGCATGGGTGGCGTGGAGGTTCTTGGTAAGGTCCCAGAACTTCAGACGATAGGTCTCTGGGGTAATAGTGTACTGTTTAAGGAGTGCCCTTTTCACTATTTTATAGTCTGCACAGTCCTCTGAGGGCACTCCACGGTAGGCCTCCAATGCATGTCCTTATAGTGTGGGCACAAGATGCTTGACCCATTCCTCTCTGGGTACAGCATGTAGCCTTCAGGTCCTTTCAAATCCCTGCAGGTGCTCATCAATATTCCCAAGACAGTCCTCAAATTTAGGGTGAGGGAGAGATGACAGTCCTGATCCCCTAGGGGTTGCCCTACCCCTAGGCTAATGCCTATATTATTAACAGGTGACAATATTTCAATATTTAATCTCTGTGTGCCTTCTTTTGCAAATTTAGAATCTACATAGGTATTTGATGTATTTGACAGTGTCTTGTGTAGTAGCGTACAGCAGACCTACACCTGATTTCAACAGCGCACATATCTTGAAATCAGTGCCTTGATGAATTTGTGCGTGTGCAAAGCCAAAATACATGCATATTTAACCAAACTCAGGTTGTGCTCAGTATGCTTGCCTTGATGAATCTGACCATGTGTGTTTCCAGTATTTCTTATCTATTTTATAGTTATTCAGTAACATTAAGGATTGAGACTGACATATTACTGTTTTATTGAATTAGATGACAATTATCCCCCAACGATCCCCCACGCCCATCTTTCCCCCCTCCGCTCTATACTCAATGCATGCGCGTGAAAGACTCATCTTCCTTTCTCTCCGCTCCTCCTCTGCCTCCCCTCTCTGCCTTGCCTTACACTGGCTCACCGTCCCTTACAGAAACCTTTTCAAACTCCTGACCATCACTTACAAGGCTCTCTCCAAGTCTATTGCCCCATATATCTTTAACCTCCTCTCCATTCACACTCCTGTCCGCTCCCTGCACTCGGCCACTGACCGTTGCCTCTCTTCCACTCTGATCACCTCTTCTCACTCCAGAATCCAAGACTTATCCCGTGCAGCCGCCCATCACTGGAACAACCTCCCTCGCTCCATCCGTCTCTCTCCTAATCTATGCTCCTTCAAATGGGCACCTAAAACTCACCTGTTCCTCAAAGCCTACCAACCTTCCACCTAACCCCCTCATCTCCTCCGCTCAATCTCCCCTCTCTCCTCCCGGCCCCCTGTTCTCTCCCCACATACTTCAGCTCGCTCCCTTTGTGGCTGAGTTTTGTTTACCCTCCCTTAGGATGTAAGCTTGTTTGAGCAGGGCCCTCTCCCCTCCTGTCTTCATACCTGTTCTTCTTCTCCATCTTTACTACATTAGCCTGCCTGGAGTTTCTGAAGTTTTGGTATTTTTTGTTTATTGTTCAGTATTGTTTCCCCCTAGTCTATTGTTTGTGCTGTGTACGACGCTGCGGAACTCTTGTGGCACCTAACAAATAAAGAATAATAATAATAATAACTTGTGGATTGCACATAACTGTTTGCATCCACCTCTTTAAAAAAGTGCTGGTCTCAATACTATTTGACTCATTCACTTCCAGTACAATATATAAAAAAAAATCTGTTTTCCTGTTATGCACTTTCAATGTAAATCTTAAAATAAAGTTATTTATATTTTTTATTAAATCTAGACTCTCTTCTTCTAAACCTTCTCAAATGAAAAAAGATAATCTATATTTTTTATTCCATCAAATCTGAATCTAGACAGCTCATTTTTATTGATTGTATACATTTTTCATGGGGTATAGAGATATATATATAATGATAGTATATCCACAGTAAGTGTTTTGTATTTTTTATTCCACTTAAAATAACTTAAAAACTTGATAAACTTTATAAAGACCTTTAGAAATGATTTTAACTTTTTAAAATAAGTTTGTATATAACATCAATATAATGGGAGAGCCTAGCTCTCATTATCTCAAAGAATCTTTTCCTGAGATTACTGACCTGCCAGGGGGAAATCTTGAATCATATGAATCTTGGTTATGTGATAAAACATAAATATATATAGTTTTCCTCTCTCCTGTAAGCTCTAATGGGGCAGGGACCGATGTGAATGAGTTCTCTGTACAGATGATGATATCCTAGGCTGCATTTTATGTAAATAATTTAATTCCTTCTGATAGATTCTTCCCTCTTTTTTTTTTTTTTAACAACATAATTGATAGTTCTTCAAGGAAAGAATAAATGGGATCACTTTCTAATACTTTATAGGTTATTCCATTATTTAATATTCTAGCTGCTGCTTTTAAAAAGGTTTCTTAATTTTGTACTGCTACCACTCTATTTTTTAAAAAAAATTCTGACACATCAAAAGAGTTCTTTGCTATTCATGTACCACATACATGTTGATATTTCGGTAAATAAAATAAATACATTTGACATCCAGCAAATTGTTTAATTTTTCTTTCACACAGCAACAACAGCATGAAGGACAACAACAGAAGCAGGCCACGTAGGAAGAGGATCCAATGGACTACACAAAGAGCAAGTGGAGAAGGGGCCAGTAGAGGAGATGACCATGGAGTAGTTGACAGTGGAGAAGGTGGCCGAAGTTGAGGAGACCAGTCCGTCCCCTTTTGTGGTACCCAAAAACTCCCTACCTACTGGTGAAGATAGCCCCTTCTTCAGAAGGAGAGGCAGAGCCATTCAAATGAAATCCCAGTGCAGTAATTAAAGTAAAAGCCTTATACTAGCTGATAAACATGTTTGCTTTTGTAGGCTGGACACTGTATGTCTTACATAGCTCAATGTTTGCTAAGCAACATGAGTATAGAACGTGAGTATAGAAATTTTAATTAAGTTTATAGATATTTTAATTAGTTTAACAGAATTCTCTTAGCATTTGACCTTGTAGCAGAAATGATGCAATGAGTTGATCACAGAAGCAAGTCACCCACAAACTGGTTAGTTCAACAGTTTCCAAACTATGGCATGCAACAATTAGTATGCTTAGTAGTCAAAAGCCATTAAACATTAATAGACCACATGTGGCAAAATAGTGTAACTCATAGAAGCTTCAGTATGACCATACAAACAAACTTGAAGCATCATGTTACTTAAAGCAGACAGACCTATGTATAATTGGCGCTTTTGGGCAGAAACATTTAAATTTGAATGCTGAAAAAAAACTTTATTTCTTATAATCTAAACCTGTTGTAAAAATAAAAGGAAAAAGTAAACCGATGTTCAAACCAAAATTCTTATAATGATGGATGAGTTCTGTATTTAGGGAATATTTAATTTTTGTGAAAAAAATATTTCAATTATTAGGAAAAAGAGTTATCAGCAGAGGAAAAAACTTGAGCTGGCCTAGGCATACCTGGAGGACATCCACTGACAGATGGGTACCATCCGATTCGCCCTGGACCAGACCATGAAATTTATTATTATTATTATTATTATTATTATTTAGTTATAAATTGATTTTAGTTATATTTGCGCTAAACATTTTTTTAAAATAAAGTTCAATGTTTCATATATATGGTCTAAAGTTTATATGTTTTATTATGTTGTTAAAATTATATATTTTCAAATTAAAGTTTCTGTTTAAATATGCTTGCTTCATTGCACATAGATAACATTAATTTACTCTAATGAGAGAATGATTTATTTTTTCTAAAAGTAAACTGTGTGATTAATGTGAGATATCAGTGGTGCAGTCCCAGTACACAATACATATACATATTAAGGTGTCAATAGTCAAAAATGTTTGTTATTTGCAAATGGGGCATTTGCATAACATTCACAGTACATGATATATAGGCAAAAAGATGCTATTAATCAAGATAAAAATGTGTTTATTTGCTAATGAAAATGTCACAGTACACAATTGATACACACTGTTAATGTAGCATTACTATATTCATCCACAATATAACATAAGATATACATACTTAAAACTAGTTCTTATTGAGAAATATTGCATACTAAACACATTCTAAAAACAGCTGTAATTTACACTAGATTCACCTGGAAGGTCTACGCTGAGTCGGACATGAGTATGTCTTGGTGCATATGATACTATTACACAGCTGCAGGAATATCTAGATGCGTAATTTTACTGCATGTGTTGTGAAGGCATATGTGTCCAAATTTACAGCAATCCCTCAGTGTCAAAAATGTGTTCAGACTTTATGAATATACTTGATCACATTTTTTCACATGTGAAGTAACTAAGTAACTGTGTCCACCACACCTGTTAAAAACGTTTCCTGTCCTTTAAATACACAGTTGACCATGTAGTAAAGTATCTGATGGAACATATGCCTTAGATTGCCTGTTTTGTGGATCATGAATATGGAATGTATAATGGAAGGTGCATTGAAAATAATGAGAAACCACAAGAGCCCAAGGGTATATATGAAATAAAAAGCAATTAGATTGCTTATGACATGTAAAGCATAACAAACAAAGCAGAACAAAAGGGATCTAATAGCAGCATAATAAGGTTCCAGATGGACTGATACATTATTGTGAAATTTCATTCTATTTAAGTGAAGACACAGAGAGATCATTAGAAGGATTGTTGACATGGAATATATGAGGAATGGTACAATATTCCAACATATAAATAAATATACATAACTTATATCCATTTGAGGTGTCCAAGATCTATTTGTCAGAATGACCTCTGTGGAATTTGTGGAACTTATATCATTGTTCTTAAGCCAGAGAAACATTAACTTGTAACAAATTGAGATCAGCACACAAGCAGTAATCAGGATGTCAATTTGTTCTGATATAATCCTCTTCAGACGTGAATAGAAGAGGTTGTGGAAGATGGCAATCTTCAAACAGAAGGCAACAGAGTACAGAGTCGCCAACCAAATCGTGCAGTAGTTTGAGAACACCAGAAAACAGTCAATGATGAGAATTAGTATGTTTTGAGAATCTAGGCTATTGTTAAAGACAGAATGTAAAATTAAATCAAGAATTGAAAAAATTTGAATCAGCATCCTTGAGATCCCAAGGGAGGTGAGAACTTTGTCAATGGGAGTCACCGGTTTTCCTTTCAGCCAGTAAGAGACATTCACAGCTGTGATAAATAAATGTATCACTAGTCCTGCTACAAGGAGAAATCCTGCTGGAAGAAGTTGTGCAATAGAAGCCATCACTGAGCAATCCGTCCTGTAGAAAGGAGACGTCTAATGATGTTAATCTATCAAGTGATCACTTTATTCTGGTGTTGCAATATTTCAACATGTAATGCAAATTATAATGCAAACACACTGGCTTATACAAATGATGAGCAAATATTTTTTTTCAATCTCCACATCATAATATCCATGCTCTACTCCAAACATAGCATCTCTAATTTTAGTATCCCCTTTAGTAATCTCCACAGTATTTACTGCGTACCACTTATCCCTATGCCAAATTTATTAGATAGAATGCTATCAATAGTTCTCTTACTTATTTATGCTCAGCAAAATTGTATTATCCTCAATTATTGTTAATAGATATTAGTGATTTTGTCTAGCATAAACAGCACACATCAGAGGGCAATCCATGAAGCCATCCCTCCCATTATCCCACCCCCTTCCTCCCACTTTCCCCCATATCAAACATTTTAACCCCCTCCAGATGCTCCCATGCATCTCATTGGAAACCCTAAGAACTAGAGAGTATTTAAACTCCTATGGGACTCCCAGGCTTTCCATATACCTGAAGAACTCCTGTTGAAACAGGACAAAAGATGGATTTATACTCACACTTTACTCACTCATTCCATGCCTGAATTCTCCGCCGCCACAGTCTCCAGAAAATACAGAGAATCCGAACATCCATCTTTGAAAGCAGTGGAATTCACTGACGCCTGTGCGTTCCACTTGGCAGGAAGCAACCAGTGTGTGCAACACAATATGTGATCCACCCACGGAAGGAGACGGATGCCAAGGAGTGCAACACCGCTTACCATCAATGCTAAGTACTAACATACTTCATACAAAAACTGCTCTTCTTAAAGCAAAAAGCTAACAGCCCTTATTAACTGCTCTTCTCAGGGCTCCTGCTAATAACACACACCAACAGCCACCCATTAGACACATCAAGCACTACACCACACATTAATATTACACTTTGTATGCACATTGCCACACATATTATTCACTTGAATTTTTAAACCACATAACAGAAAAAGTAATAATAATAATAATAATAATAAAGAGTTTTAGCCCTATTTAATCCACAGGCCCCGATGTAGACTTTACACACCAAACACTTTGACACTTACCATCTTGACATACACCACTTATACATTTTAAATATCAATATCAGCTAGTAACATTTAGAGCTTTTGACACAATATAAGCGCACCACCCAAATCAAGAGCTATTGACGCTCGTACTCACTCACCTTGAACTATTAACAAAGCTATCATATTAGGGGCAAGACTTTTTGGATCCTTTGAGATCTGCAAGACTTAGTAGTGCCTACAATGAAGATGTGGAATCTAACGGGATGAAGGTATTCACTAGGGACCCCCGAAGGGAGATTTGGTCTTGGCGACTTCAGCCCTGAAGTTTGCTGTTCTCTGGGCGGGCACCAGGCAAGACCGGTTGGAGATGGTGTAGGTTTAGTACTGGTAAAGTTGTCCAGATGACCAGGACAGCTGGAAGGCTGAAAACTCTGGTTACCCAGGTATCCGTATGACCCGAAAAACTTGAAGAATGGAAACAGTGGAATAGTTTCTCTCAAGTTTTAGTGGGAAAAAGTCCTCCCACGGGGTAGAGTTAAAGGAGACACACATAAGGTAGAGGATAAGAATATGGGGTCTAAAATGGGCTGACTCTCAGAACTTTCCATCTCCAGTTCATTGTCAAAGACCAAAGACAGGGGGTCTGCCTTTTTGCTCTTATGACCGGCCTTAAAAGTAATATGGAGGTCAAAGTGGGAGAAGAATAGAGACCAATGAGCTTGGTGTAGGTTTAAGAACTGAGCAGTTTGTAGGTATAATAAGTTTTTGTAGGACATCTAGAACCTACTAGAAAGTATATCCATTCAATGAGAGCTAATTTTATGACCAGGAGTTCTTTGTAAGCAATGGTATTGTTATTCTTGGCTGGTAGGAATTTATGGGAAAGGAACCCTTAGATTGGATAGTCCAAATGCTCTCAAATACTGATATCAGTAATAAGGTGTAGTGCAGCCTGAGGGTAAATGAAGTATGTCTTGTGCAGACAGTGGGAGTATAATGGCAATATGATGTGATGCTGCGAGGATATGAATGAACATAGGAAAATGCAAATAACAATAAAATAATGGATGCACAGTAGTCTCTGGAGAGATAAACAAGAACAAAAACAAAACTCAATAGGTGACAGTCTTGTGTGAAACACAGAGAGTGTAACAGGATGATGTAATCTGCGGCAGTGGTGCAACTGTGGATGGTTCAATACCATGAATGAGCTGATTATGCAATTACCTTGTGGCGCTAGGGAGCGCGCATGAGTGGAGATGATCTGCTGTCAGGAACCGCAGACCGTTTGTCACGGCTCTCAAACAGAAGTACAGCTAGGAGTCATGAATTCGGTGAAAAACACTCTGTGTTTATTTGCAGAGAGGTGATAACAGGTAATAAGGAGCAGTGATAAATACCAGGTTCCAGCTGATGGAGCAAGTAGCATGAATGTCCAGAAACAATCAGGTAAGGACAACAGGAAATGACATCAGGATTAGGACAACAGGAAAGGACATCACAGGATGGGACAACAATAACCAGCAATGACTGCTGGGAGGAACAGGTATATATATGAGGAATGAGACACACCCAGGTGCATGAGATAATTAGTGAACATACAGGTTAACTCCTTAAGCACAAGAATAATGCACAATAGCAGCACCTCTGGTGAAAAGAGGTACTGCTGGAACACAAAATAGCAATACAAATAATAGAGTCCAAAAGTCCAGGAGGCAGGTTGTTACAGTACCCCCTCCCTAAAGGGCGGATTCCAGACGCCCATATCACCAAAAGTGTTTGAAAGTGTCCGAGTCATAGTCCACTATCGGGCATGTGGTGGAGAAATCCTCATCCATGGACAGAGAAGGTACGGAAACCATGTCCAAGGAATGCGGGAATCCCGAAGTCTCACCTCTCTTCTTTTTACATTTCATTTTTCTTTGCTTTCTTTTTAGGGACACAGGATTGCTCAAACTGAATAGAACATGCAGGTAGTCTCAAAGGCTGGGCAACTGGAGACAACGAAGTTGGCACAACAGACATGCAAGGAGTAAAACTGACAAGTGCTGGAACAAATTTCTTGAACACTGCCTCACAAAAAAGTTGTAAATCGGAAAGGATGGGATCTCTGGTCTCAACAAAGGGGCTAGCCCATTCCAGAGCTTTCCCTGTAAAATTGGACAACAGGTAATATACTTGCTTCCGTTGGCTATCTAGGAGGTCAGGTACTGATGGTAAATAGGATATAAAAAATTTAATCAGAGCATTAAATTGCTGTATATCCCCATTGAAGGTAGGTGGTAGTTCAGACTTGGTGGCAGGCCCGGACTGGGCAGCAGGCTTGACAGGAGACCCAGAATGGGCGGCAGGCTTGGCAGCAGGCCCGGACTGGGCGGCAGACTTGGGAGCAGGCCCGGACTGGGCGGCAGACTTGGGAGCAGGCCCGGACTGGGCAGCAGACTTGGGAGCAGGCCCGGACTGGGCGGCAGACTTGGGAGTAGGCCCGGACTGGGCAGCAGGCTTGACAGGAGACCCAAAATGGGCAGCCGGCTTGGCAGCAGGCCCGGACTGGGGGGAAGGCTTGGGAGCTGGCCCGGACTTGGTGGCAGACTTGGGAGCTGGCCCGGACTGGGCGGCAGACTTGATAGCACTTTGAGAAGCCTGAGGGCAGACAGCACTTTGAGAAGCCTGAGGGCAGACAGCACTTTGAGAAGCCTGAGGGCAGACAGCACTTTGAGAAGCCTGAGGGCAGACAGCACTTTGAGAAGCCTGAGGGCAGACAGCACTTTGAGAAGCCTGAGGGCAGACAGCACTTTGAGAAGCCTGAGGGCAGACAGCACTTTGAGAAGCTTGAGGGCAGACAGCACTTTGAGAAGCCTGAGGGCAGACAGCACCAAGTGGTAACTCGGGCTGAACCGCATGGACTGGCAACTCGGGCTGGACCGCATGGACTGGCAACTCGGGCTGGACCGCATGGACTGGCAACTCGGGCTGGACCGCATGGACTGGCAACTCGGGCTGGACCGCATGGACTGGCAACTCTTCTGGAGCAGACTGGAGGGACAGGACCCCCTCTGGAGCAGACTGGAAGGGCAGCGCCCCCTCTGGAGCAGACTGGAAGGGCAGCGCCCCCTCTGGAGCAGACTGGAAGGGCAGCGCCCCCTCTGGAGCAGACTGGAAGGGCAGCGCCCCCTCTGGAGCAGACTGGAAGGGCAGCGCCCCCTCTGGAGCAGACTGGAAGGGCAGCGCCCCCTCTGGAGCAGACTGGAAGGGCAGCGCCCCCTCTGGAGAAGACTGGAATGGCAGCGCCCCCTCTGGAGAAGACTGGAAGGGCAGCGCCCCCTCTGGAGAAGACTGGAAGGGCAGCGCCCCCTCTGGAGCAGACTGGAAGGGCAGCGCCCCCTCTGGAGCAGACTGGAGCTCAGGAACAGAGACAACGGCTGAAGACTCAAAACTGGACACAGTGGCAGGAGACTCGGAACTGGACACAGTGGCAGGAGACTCGGAACTGGACACAGTGGCAGGAGACTCGGAACCGGACACAGTGGCAGGAGACTCGGAACTGGACACAGTGGCAGGAGACTCGGAACTGGACACAGTGGCAGGAGACTCGGAACCGGACACAGTGGCAGGAGACTCGGAACCGGACACAGTGGCAGGAGACTCGGAACCGGACACAATGGCAGGAGACTCGGAACCGGACACAGTGGCAGCAGGCTCCAAGCTGGAGGCAGATGATGTGACCTCAGAGCTGGAGGCAGAAGATGTGACCTCAGAGCTGGAGGCAGATGATGTGACCTCAGAGCTGGAGGCAGATGATGTGACCTCAGAGCTGGAGGCAGATGATGTGACCTCAGAGCTGGAGGCAGATGATGTGACCTCAGAGCTGGAGGCAGAGGCTGGCACCTCGGCACAGGAGACTGAGGCTGGCACCTCGGCACAGGAGACTGAGGCTGGCACCTCGGCACAGGAGACTGAGGCTGGCACCTCGGCACAGGAGACTGAGGCTGGCACCTCGGCACAGGAGACAGAGGGAATGGGTGCCTCAGGACAGGCGGCTGGAGCTGGCAGATTGGGTCTCTTCGCAGAGAACAGGAATGCTGGAGCATAAACAGATTTGGAGTGCCGAGAGGAAACAACAGGGGATGGTTCAGTAAGCTGACGTGGTCTACGGACAGGACAGTCCTGCAAGAAATGTGCATTGCTGGCACAGTAGAGACACAGTTTGTTGGTTACTCTGCGCTGTCGCTCCACTTCGGTCAGATGGGGGCGTGGCCCACTTGTGAACCGGGCATTAGTTAAACTGCAGTTGTTAGTTAAATGCAAATTTGACATGGTATTATTGCAAGGTGTTGGCGGCACGGATTCAGCAGCAGACAGAGTTGGCTGGGTCAAATCAACAGCATTAGATTTTAGTGAAACCGTCTCTGATAGTCTCCTGAGTGGGTCCAAAAGCAAAGTGGAAAATTTGGCCAGCTGGGAGCGTAACAATATAATGTCCATTTGTACGGTTTGTAGCAGGGGTAATTCCATGATTGGTAAAACAGACATGTTGCAAAAGACAAATGAAAACTTGATTGCAGCAAAAAAGTCCCAGAATAAAACAAAACTTTCACCTGACTCCAAAGCTGTTTTTTGGGCTGGTTATACTGTCACGGCTCTCAAACAGAAGTACAGCTAGGAGTCATGAATTCGGTGAAAAACACTCTGTGTTTATTTGCAGAGAGGTGATAACAGGGTATAAGGAGCAGTGATAAATACCAGGTTCCAGCTGATGCAGCAAGTAGCATGAATGTCCAGAAACAATCAGGTAAGGACAACATGAAATGACATCAGGATTTGGACAACAGGAAAGGACATCACAGGATGGGACAACAATAACCAGCAATGACTGCTGGGAGGAACAGGTGGGGAATAAGGGGAATGAGACACACCCAGGTGCATGAGATAATTAGTGAACATACAGGTTAACTCCTTTAGCACAAGAATAATGCACAATAGCAGCACCTCTGGTGAAAAGAGGTACTGCTGGAACACAAAATAGCAATACAAATAATAGAGTCCAAAAGTCCAGGAGGCAGGTTGTTACACTGTTGATGTGTGTCTGCGGTCAGTTGAGTGCGTTGACAGTGGAGGCATGCGGTCCGCTATGGGAACAGTGTAATAGTTGCTAGGCACGCCGATTCGTTGGTCAGTGTGGTGAGCGTGCAGGCGCTGCGTGGTGACGTAGCAGGTGATGCTCCGGGTCCTATGTCGAGCTACCAGCCGCGCATGCGTGGAATGTAGTGTGGGTAGAAATGAAGAAACTATATGGTGAAGTATCTCAAGGCAGTTTAGTACATCGGTAATAGTGCACTTACATCGAGAATACTTGATAATATGCAGGTATACAATGGAGTTTGCTTCAGAAGGAGTGTACAGCTCTGACACGTTTCGTCCTGTTGACTTTCTCAAGGAGTGACCGTATGGATGTGTTGGGCCGGTATTTAAGGGGATTGTGATCTCCTGATTGGATGGGAGATTTAAATGTTGATAGGCCGTGAGTATGGGGGAGTGGTCTCACGATTGAATGATGTGGGATACACATGAAATGAATGAATGCATTTCAGGCTTAGATTTGCCTTAAAAAGGAGGAATGAAAAAAATTACGAAGACATGGCTGTTGTTTGCAGTAATTATGTGTGTCTGGATGCATGTATGGATGAATGGTATCCCTAATTAAGTGTGCCGAATGATGGATCTGAAATAGTTGGAGGAGGAGGGGCGGGAAGTGTGGATCTGCCTTGAAGCAGAGGAATAAAACTAATAATGTAGACATGGCTTTTGCTTACAGTTATTATGTGTGTCTGGGTATATGTATGGATGAATGGTATCCATACTTATGTGTGTCTGAGATTGTAACCGGAATGTGGGAAAAAAGGGGGGGGAAAGGGCGGGATGTAGAGATATTATACAGTATGAACATAGTGAGAATAGGTGTGGAAAAAACCTAACGTGGAAGGGATGGTATAGGTATAAAAGGAGGGATTTTTCTTGAATATGCAAGGATTCTGTTAGGGGAATGGGCATACTTACAATGCCTAAGAGGAATCTAATTAGGATAATAGTGGTTTCAGATCGAAATCTATGTTCAAGCCTCTGGGATTGAGGGTCTTGAGATTATAGATCCAGGCTGCCTCCTCCCTGTTGATCTGTTTTAGGATGTCCCTGCCTCTCCAGTTCTTTTTGATTTGTTTAATGGCTGTGTAGGTGAGACATTCTGGATTGGAGTTGTGGTTTTCAATGGTCTAATTGTTCTTCCTACATACTGTAGGTGAAATGTACATTCCAGTAGGTAGATTACATTATTGCTGTCACAGGTCATGAAATCTTTGATGGGGAATTGTTGCTTGGTGACGTGAGATTGGAATGTACTGACTGGTTTGGTTGATTTGGTGTGCATGTTTTTGCATCCTATGCATCTACCACAATGGTAGAATCCTTTGGATGGTGATGAATGATTTATGGTTGACTGTTGTAATGTTGTTGGGGGTATATGATTGTGAACCAGCGATCTGTGTAGTCTTTTAGCTTTAGTGAACACTATTTTAGGTTGTGCGGGCAGGATATGTTGCATAGTGGGATCCTTAAGTAGGATACTCCAATGTTTCTTGATTAGTTTACTGATTTTATTGGCTGCTGTTGAGTATTGGGTGATGAAATAGATGTCATCAGGATAGGAAATTGCTGTGTTATCAAGGAACCCGCAAGGATGTAATCTTCCCGAGGATGGCTTTTGAGAGAGTACTGCTCCCACTCCCACGGAAGAGGCATCGACCTCCAGATAGAAGGCCAAGATAGTGCCTGGTAGTCTAAAAACAGGGGCAGAAGAAAAAGTCTTTTTGAGGAAATCAAAGCCTTCTAAGGCTGCTGAGGACCAATTCTTCACATCTGCTGCCTTTCGAGTGAGTGCCACTATGGGGGGGCAACAATAGTGGAATAGCCTTGAATGAATTTCCTATAAAAGTTGACAAAGCCAAGGAATTGTTGGATTGACTGGAGGCGAATGGGTTGCGACCAGCCTAGGATCGCATGGAACTTCTCCCGATCCATCAGTAGGCTGGAACCAGATACCAGGTACCCAATGAAGGGCATTTGAGTTGCCTCAAAGGAACACTTCTCCAACTTGAAGAACATATGATTTTGGTGGAGTCTAGAAGAAACTCAGAGACTTGAAGACAATGTGTAGGTACCTGAAGATCTTAATAATAACTCTTTGGAAGACTGCAGGTATATAACAGAGCCTGAAAGGCATGACTAGGTACTCGTAGTGACCATTTTGGGTGTTGAATGCTGTCTTCCACTCATCACCGTTGCAAATACGTATCAAATTATAGGCTCCAGAAAGTTCTAATTTGGAGAAGATTTGAGCACTTTTAATGCGATCAAAAAGTTCTGCCACGAGAAGAATAGGATATCAATTCTTAATGGTTATGGCATTCAGGCCTCGATAATCAATGCAAACCCACAACGATCTGTCTTTCTTTTTAGCGAAAAAGAAACCAGCCCTGGCTGGTGATGAGGAGGGCCTGATGTATCTCTGTTGCAGATTCCCCTTAATATATTCAGCCATCGTTTGGGTCTCAGGTAGAGACAAAGAATGGAATCAACCACGGGGAGAAGTTTCACCAGGTAGGAGTTCAATGGGGCAAACCCATGGGCGATGAGGTGGCAAAATCTCAGACTGTTGTCTATTAAATATGTCCTTCTACGAGGTGTACTGTGGAGGAAGGGTAGAACTGAGTGCCCCATTCAAGTTAGGTAATGACCGGAGAGACTTGATCTTCGTGAGGCAATGGGATTCACATACAGTTCCCCAGGCCAAAATTTGGGAGAATGACCAATCCACTTGTGCAGCATGTTGTTATAGCAAAGGAAAGCCAAAAATGATGGGGTTGGTGGTCTGAGGAAAATTGAGGAAGGAGATCTGTTCCTGATGTAAGGCTCCAATGTGAAGGGACAAATGAGCAGTTTGAAGCCAAATGATATCATTGAAGATGCAGCTGCCATCAATAGCGGTGATGACTACTGGGACTTTCAATGGGGAAGTAGGCAGGCCCCATTGATCCACTAGTGATGATGCAATTAAATTTCCAACAGCACCGGCAACTAGTAATTCTGAGGTATTTAAATGACCAGAAGGACAGTGGAGGGTCACCGGACTTATACAGATATTGGATTTGTGACAATTAGGAGAGGATTTGGAGGTACCTAGCCTGACCTCCCCAGGTAAAGACTTTGCATTTCCCGAATGTTTGGGGCAGGAATTAAAAAGTGGCGGGTTCACCACAGTAGAGGCAGAGATTATTTTTCACCCTCCGCTCCCATTCTTCAGCAGTGAGACGAGAATGCCCCAGAAGAGATTGGAGACTGGAAGTGGGGTGCCAGTTTAAAGTTAGGTCTGTGAGTAAGTTCCCTCTCTGATGTTCTCTCATGGAAACAAATATTTTATCTGTTGCACAGAGAGATCAAAGCATCAAGTGTAAAGGGAAGCTCCCGAGTGGCTAGTACATCCTGTATGCGGTCAGAAAGGCCCTGCCAAAAAGTTACTGACAACGCCTCAATATTCCACTGCAATTAAGAGGATATTGTACGAAATTGGATAACATTTTGGCCTACAGAATGGGAGCCCTAGCAGAGTCGTACAATACTGAAGGCAGCAAATGAGACCCACCCCGGCTCATCAAACATGTTAAGGAAAGAGGTACTGTTCTGAATCAGTGGGTCATTCTCAGGGCTGAACCAGAGCGCAGGGAGATGATAATGGCGACCTCTGTTCTATCGGTGAATAAGACAGGAGGTAGGATTTGAAAATGAATAGAGTAGTGGTTTATTAACCCATGGCATGTCTTGAAATCTCTGTCATATTTGGCAGGCGAGTAGTTGTAAAGTAGAGCAAGAAGAAGGGGAAACCGTGCTGCACTGAATTCGGACACAGCTGCTGGAGGGGGATTAGAAAAGGACCCCTGTAAGGAATCCAGTTGGATAGCCAGTGTTTGAAGACACTGCAGCAGCTGGAGTTGGGTAGCATCCTGTTGCTCCACCACACCCACCAGATGTTGGAACAGATCCATGGGTTCTAGAGAAGGATCCATGTTGTCAAGATTTTTAGGATCCTTTGCGACCTGTGTGGTTTAGTACTGCCTGCCACAGTGATGAGGAATCTAATGAGGTGAAGGTATTCAACAGGGATTCCTGCAAAGAGGTTTGGTCTTGGTTGCTTCAGCCTCGCAGGTTGCTATTCTATGGATGGGCACCAGGCAAGACTGGTTGGAGATGATGTAGGTTTAGTACTTGTAGTGGTATTCAGATTCTGGTTTCCCAGGTATGGTGGGTGACTGCAGGTATAGGATATCTGGATTGCCAGGTTAAGCTGGGAATCTGGTGACTCTGATTTTCCTAGTTTGACAAATGACTGCAGGTACAAGATGTCTGGATTGCCAGATAAAGCTGAGAAGCTGAAGACTCTGGTTTTCCAAGTTGACAGATAACTGCAGAGAGCCAACTAATCCTAAACTGAGCAGGCTGAAGGACAAGAAGATCTGGCAATTTGGGAGAGGCACAGGTGCCTTAAATATCTGAGAGAGGTGAGTGGGAAGAACAGCTAATCAGCCTATGGCATAAAATACCCGAATTCAAGATAATGCCCATGCCTGGATTGACGTGGCGCCTCAGCATCAGAAGAAGCGGCATTGATAACCAATTAAGCATGCCGACCCTGGCAGGCTGGTCTGTGGGTACGGTATGCGACAAAGGTAAGCAATACACCAAACAAAAAGGGCTATATATCACTTAAGGAAAGCTAAGAGCTACAGAGCATAATAACTGAGTATATTACTGTAAAGCCTAAGACCTCTATCAACATAAAGGTGAGCCCCCCTCCCCGTAACTCTCCACAGAACTCAAAAAGCACTGGAACACCAGATAAAGGACTTACAAAGACACACACCTTCAAACCAGAAATAAAGGATTGATCTAAAAGTAACACCGTACCCTGTCACAAAATAATGGGATGACATAAACTACACAGACACAAAACACTGCCACAGTACTCTACACTGCACCACGGAACCCCCCCCCCCCTTCCCAGAGAGATTATATTTTAAGGATAAATAAATCAAATTAAATGGAATATTTATAAATATAGAATGTACCCCTTTTTGTTTGGACCTTGCCTCATGCCACATTAATCTCTATATAGAAATATAATTTAATAAAGTAATCATTATACAGATGGTCGTCAAATGAAACAATTGTCCTTACAGGTACTGGTGATATTTATAGCTACATAGAACATGCTGCAGGTACTATGCTCGGAGCTATTGGAGTTTTGATTTTACTTGTCTTGTTCTGTATTGTTGTACCCTGTATGGTCCACTGTTTGTATTGTACTTTATAATCGTATTTGTACAGCGCTGCGGAAACCTTGTGGCCCTATATAAATAAAGAATAACAATAATAATAATAATAATAATACTACGTGAAAAAATAGTTGCACCCACTTAATGTGACATATGGTAACAGAGGGGGTCTTACATAAAATCAAACTTACTGATGTTTTCAAATTTTATTGTATAAATGTGCAATAATATGGATAAAATAAAGATAGCATAAAAGCAACCAAGAAAACATTGCCGACCTGATTTTAAATAAAGACAACTGAACCACAGCCTAGTTCCGACCGTATTCAAATCCAAATGAATCTCAAGATGCATTTTGAATTGAATCTGGGTGCACGTACGCTCTGCATAACAGTACTTGTATATAGACAGACAGAACAGACTGCAGTATACGCACATGCGTATGTTCAATAAAAGGCCAAATTAGAACGCATAGATTTTTTATAATGTAAATTAAAGGACTTTAACAGATTTTTTTTTACATAAAATGCATAAATAAAAATGCTTTCATTGAGTACCATACAAACGATGGATTTTTATTGTCTATCTTATTTACACATGCTAACTAGTGATACTCATAAGTGTACTTTTTAAAATAAAGACTATGCCGTGTCAGTCATCACTATTAGTCAGCTATATTTGTGAGTGCAAATGATGTTTGAAAACAAGTGTACTTACAGGAAACATAGGACATGAATCATCCTTACTGTACATGGACAATGTGAATCTGCCCCTCCCCTCCCCCATTCAACCTCTTAAGTCATAAGTGTCAGACAAGAGTTGCATGCAATTGTATTTATAGGCGTAAGGCCCATTTATGAGCATGCACAGTTTTATTTCATGCAGGATATGTTACGCAAATGCCGTATGTCGAAACTTGAATCAGGTCCATAATATTCTCACCATAAAGAGTGACTGTGATAACTCTAAAATATATAGTGATAAGTGAATTAAACAAACACAGACAAAAAAACATTAGGTTTACCAAGGGTTTTCTTTTCTGTAAAGAACATTCACTAGCAACAGTCAGAAAAGAACACATGTGGGTGCGATAAAATTTAAATAAATTACATGAATCTTGCAAGATGTAGACAAAGCGCTTCCCTCTACTGTGTTTGTCAGGCAGCCATTACACAAACCTCATAGAGACATGTAAAACTTATCTCATAGGAGATTATGTATGAAAAAAGCAGTTATCCATACTGCTAATATTATAACTAGAGATGTTCACTGACCCTCATGTTCTGGTTTTGGTTTTGGCTTTGATATTGTGTTTTGGTTTTGTTTTTGACAAAATCGCCCTTGCGTGTTTTGGTTTTGGTTTTGAATGCCTATTTTTTTCTAAAATCCCCATTTTTTTGCTAAAATCACATAATTTTGCTTTTTTTCCCTACATTATTATTAACCTAAATAACACTAATTTCAAGTCATTTGCAGTCAATTTTGACCAATTCACAGGTCACAATATTATTTTCATACACTTTTGAGACAAATACTTCAGCGACCTGGCTGGATGCTAAGCAACAGAGTAATGACACAAACACAAAGCAGTTCATAGCACATCTAGGACACATTGTCACACAGCAGTGGCAGAAAGGAAAATTGGTGCAAGATGGAATTGTCCTTGGTCCCTCCCACCCACCCTTATTTAAGATATTGAAAAGGACATGTACAGTTAAACAAAGCAAACACTCCAGCGAGAAGCAGAGCCCCTTTTGTGGCTGAAGTGCTTGGTTTGTTTGGGCCCCCACAAAACAAGCTAACAATGAGTTTAAGGCACCTAAGCAAACAGTGCTTTTAATGAACTCTACGGTGGCAAGTCATGCACCAGTGGAAGCAGTTCTTGCTAGTGATATGAAGAAGGCCATTGTCATGCCTGGGCATAAGGCCATAAAATCCACCTTTATGTGTGGAATTATTTTTACACAAATCCTGACAACAGTTGTCTAGCCATTTGTAGCATTGTAAAACCACAGTCAGCAGAGGTAGGGAAATTAACCATCTAGGAACCTCATCCATGTTACTCCATTTGAATCAAGTTCATGGAAAGCTTTTTTGAAAATCAGAAATTTATGCTAAAAAATAACAACAATCAGTCCAGCATCAGCTACCTCCCATCTCTCATCTAGATCCCAGCACCTGCAATCCACACCCCAACACCTTCATCATCAATATCCTCACAAGTGATCGGAGTTAGTCCTGCATTCTAGTTTCTAAGGCGAGATGACTCCTCCCCTATCCAGGACTCCTCAGAAGAGTCCTTGAGCGTTAGGCCCACTGCTACTGCTCCTGCTGCTGGGGTTGGATCTTCAACCCAGAAGCAGAACAAAAAGAAGACTACTAGTAGTTTGCAACAATTGATTGTTAAACAATCCTTTGCAAGAGGAAGCAAGTATAAAAGCTGTCACCCAGTCACAAAGCGGATCACAGACACTATGGCGACTATGCTAGTATGCGTCCAATATCCACTATTAATGCAGCTAGTTTTAGACAGTAACTTGAGGTTTTCTGTCCCCAATACCAGATTCTATCACAACACCATTTTACTAGAAAAGCAATTCTTCACCTCTACCATAGAGTTCGTAAAAATGTAATTATTGGGCTACAAAATGCATTTCTTTCCACTGTACACTTAACCACAGATATGTGGACAAGTGGAACTGGGCAAACTAAAGATTATATGACTGTGACAGCCCACTGGGTTGGTGATTCGAACTTCAACAGCAGGAACAGCAGCAGCATGTACCCAAGAACATCAAATTTTTCAGAGGCAGGTTACTCTGTGTGTCATCTGCTTCACTAAGACGCATATTATTATTATTATTATTGTTATTATTATTATTATCATAGGTTTGTAAGGCACCACAGTGCCTTACAAATCTACGATAATTATAATAATAATAATAATACAGCGCCGTACAGTAGGGAAGACAAGGGCATACATAAAACAGGACATACGTAAAACAAGAACAGACAAAGGGTATGGAGGACCCTGCTCATTAAAGATCTTACATTCTAAAGGGAAGAGGGCACAGCTGATAGCTGTGAGGGTGCACCAGTGTGAATAGTGTTATTGAGGATAAGGTCATCTCTAAAAAATAGATAGGTTTTCAAAGAGCATCTAAAGATTTGAAGGCTGTGGGAAAGTCTGATTGAGCGTGGTAGGGAATTCCATAAGTGGGGAGCAGCACGGGAGAAATCTTGAAGGCGGGAGTGAGAGGTGGTTATCAGAGATGAGATAAATCGCAGGTCAGAGGAAATACCTCTTTGAAAAACTAAGGGATGTCATTGCAACATGGCTTTTCCTGCTTGGACTCTTCTGTTGATATGTGATTTCTGATAATGCCACCAATATTGTTAGAGCATTACAGAGGGGGGAATTCCATCAAATTTCCTGTTTTGCTCACACAATCAACTTGGTGGTACAGAACTTTTTAAAAAATGACAATGACATGCAAGAGATGTTGTCTGTGTCCCAAAATAGTTAGGGTCATTTTCGGGATTCTGCAACAGCATGTAGGAGAATGCAGCAGCTGCAAGAAGATTAGAATTTAGGGGGAATGCACGTTAGTCCAGTGCAGTGGAGAATTCTTTTCATGTTGTGCAAGGTGCTGAAACCACTCAAAGTAGTCACCTGTGAAGAGAAAGCAGACACTGTTAGCTTGAGTCAAGTGATTTCCTTAATTAGACTTTTTGAAAAGCAGCAAGAGAAATTGAAGGAGGAAATAAAACAAAGCAATTCCTCTAATTATGTTGGACTTGTAGATTAAGTACTTTATACGATTTGCCTAGATCCAAGAGTTGTCAACATCTTGAAATCGGATCATTACATTTTGGCAACTGTGCTTGATACTAGGTTTAAGAGCTATGTCTTCTCTTTCTTTCCAACTGACCCAGATCTCAAGAGATGCAATGAGCTCCTAGTCAGCAAGCTGACAGCTCAAATGGTACATGACACAATGACGTCTCCTCCTTCAGTTTCTCTGGAAATTGTTGCTAGGAAAAAACTTAGCTTTCCCAAGACTCCCAGTGTCGATGCAGATGAGTCTGCACAACATTTTGACATTTGGTCTCATCTAAAAGAATTGCCTAAAGATTGTGACAGCTCTTCCGTAAAATAAACTACAAATTTCATGAGGAAGGCCATTACTGGCAATTACATCAAAGTACATAGACTTCTGTGATGGTGTATTCCAGCAAGGATGAATTAGTATTGTTTAGGGATGATGTACACACTGATGAGGGTGAATATGATGACAGTGTAGATTGCAGGTGCTGAGATCTAGCTGAGAGAAGGGAGCAAGCTGATGCTTGTATGCTTGGTAATATTTTGAGTAGAATGCTTGTTGGCAATTTTATGTTTTTCTACATTAAACTTTCACCTTTATTAGAGAGGTGTTCTTTTCTTTAAAAAGGTACAATATTTTTAGTTTTTGGTTTGGTTTCCCTGACTTAAACCAACTATGCACTTGAACATAGGCTTTAGAAATAAGGTAGAGGGATTAGTATCACCATGACTGAGACTGGATAGTGACAAGAACAATGTGACTGAAGACTGGAGAGTGACAAGTACACTACCACAGTAAAATGTGACTGGAGACTTTTAATAACAATGCCAGCCCTATTATTTGAATTTCTAAACATTGCCACCTCTCCTATTTCTGGGTGAGCTATGGCACAGTACAATGTAACTGCAGATTTTGAAGAACACTGCTAACCCTATTATTTATATTTCAGCAATGACAATTAGCAATGGAGCAATGGAGTGCTCCTCTTTGTGTGTTACCTATATAACAAAGTATAATGTGACTGCAGAATTAGAAGACCAAGCCTGCCAGCCTTATTATTTCTATTTCAGCAATGACAATTAGCAATGGAGCAATGGAGCTCTCCTCTTTGTGTGTTACCTTTATAACACAGTACAATGTGACTGCAGATTTAGCAATGGAGCAATGGAGCTCTCCTGAATGCCACTGGAGACTTTGAAGAACACTGCTACCCCTCCTCTTTCTTTTCTACCTATGACACTTCCCACCTGCACTAGAGACTGCCAAGAATCGTGCTACCCCTTCTGTGTCCCTCTGTGTCCCTCTGTGAAATGGCACTTTATCGCCATGGAGGACGGTACTTTTAGAGTCAAAAACTCATAAGATCCGGCGACGTAACAATGACTTTGCCTCATTTTCGTATTCGAGGGCGCGCGAGTACAGAGCTGGCTCGGCTCAGTTCTCTGATCTGCTAAGTTCGGGTATGTTCGGGTCTCGGGTAACCGAGTCTGAGCATCTCTAATTATAACCATATATAATTTACTAGAATACCTGCCACCATTTAAATATCATCAGTGAACATGTGTACATACTTACTGACATAAGCCAGCAAATATATGTATATATATATATATATATATATATATATATATATACACCTGTTCACTGATCATATTTATTTGGTGCCAGGTATTCGAGTCCATAAATACCCAACAATAAGAGATGCAAACAGTTTTCCACCTTGGATGTTTGATATTTTCAGTACTTTGACTTAAATAATAATATATCAAGGCAGGATGTTTTATGGTACAAGCTCAATGTATATATGAGAAGAGTCAGATGTGATAGACATTGTATACTCATTTTTGAGGAGGATCATTAAAAAAACATATTTAACGTATGAGAATAATTAGCTTTTCTGTTTTAGAACAGCAATAGTATTAGGAGATATTAGGAGCATAAGAGATATTAGGCAAAATGGCATTAAAAATTAGTAGTGGCAAAATAGTGTCATCTATAGAGGCTTCAGTTTATTATGACTTTAGGGACAAACTTGATACATTATGCTATTTAGAGTAGACCAATGTGTAATTAGTGCTTTTGGTCAGAAGCAAATAAATTAAGAATGCGTAATCAAAAAGCATTTAATTCATATTTGCCCACTCTCCTTGAATTTCCAGCCCAAATTCTGTGTAGGTCTCCCAGTCTCCCAGGAGTGCAGGGCATTCTCCCATATCCTGCCCATTTCCTAGTGGAGTAGGCAGGATAGGAGCCACCATGACTCGATTCGTAGTGAATCGTTTCATTTTAGTTCCTCGCTTGCATCATTACATAGCTGGGGTGGGGCCAAAAAGACGCAATTTGCCACATCCTGCCCCCTTCTGCCCTAACTCTTCACCTCCCTTCTGGGTTCTCCCGAAAGGGGGGAATAAAATGTTGGCATGTAATTCATATATTTGAAGCATATTTCAATAAGAAAAGGAAATAGTAAAAGTATCAACAATAAAGGATGAACTCTGTATTTAGAGCAAGTTTCATTTTTATGGAAAACTATTTTAGTATTGCAACACTTCAAACTGTCCTTTTTCTCCTGCACAGATGCATTGCATGCGGAAGAATAATTGTTGGCAGAGCAGTTTGGGCACACATGAAAGGCATTCATCAACACATGGGTGTCATTTCCTTTACCCTTTGCCAGACCGTGGAATTTCTTTAATTAATTATACATTTATTTGAGTTATATTTGCACTCATTACTTATTTTTTTAATAAAGCTCACTGTTATACATTTTATTACGTTGTTAAAATTATATATTTTCAATTTAAAGTTTCTGGTTACATATGCTTGCTTCATTGCACATAGATAACATTAATTTAGGCTATTGAGAGAATTACCTATTTTTTCTAAAAGTAAGCTGTGTGATTAATGTGAAATATTAAGTGGTGCAGTGGCAGTACACAATACATATATGTAATAAGGTGACAATAGTCATAAATGTTTATTATTTGCAAATGGGCCAGTTGCATAACAATCACAGTACATGATACATAGACAAAAAGATGCTTATTCAGGATGTTTATTTGCTAATAAAGATGTTGAAGTACACAAAAGATACACACTGTTAATGTATCATTACTATATTCATGCACAATATAATATAAGGGATACATATTTAAGCATGTCTTGCTGCATGTGATACTATTGCACATCTGGAGGCAAATCTAGATGCGTAAACCTGAACATACACATATACATGCATTTATTAAATGCATCATTTTCCTGCATGGGTTGTGAATGTATATGTGTCCACATCTACATCAACCCCTCAGTGTCAAAAGTCTTTTCAGCCTTTATGAATATACTTGTTTCAAGACAGGGGGCAGGAATATGTTTTAAAAATCTGAGTATGTAAAAAATATATAGTAAGTTTACATTTATTAACATATGATTCAATAAGTAATTAAGTAACCACATCAGTTGAGGATGTTTCTCTTCCTTTAAATAAACCGCTGACTATGCAGTAAAGTATCTGATGAAACATATGACTTAGATTGCTTGTTTTGTGGATCAGGAATATGGAATGTAAAATTGGAGGTGCATTGAAAATAACGAGAAACCACATGAGCCCAAGGGTATATATATAATGCAAAGCAATTAGATTGCTTATGATATGTAAAGCATAACAAGCAAAGCAGAACAAAATGGATCTAATAGCAGTATAATAAGGTTCCAGATGGACTGATACATTATTGTGACTTTTCATTCTATTTAAGTGAAGACACAGAGAGATCATTAGAAGGATCGCTGACATGCTATATATGAAGAATGCTGCAATGTTCCCACATATAAATAAAAATGCACTTATTTCCATTTGAGGTATCCAAGATTTATTTGTCAGAAAGACCTCTGTGGAATTTGTGGAATTTATGTAACTGCTCTTAACCCACACAACCATTAACATGTAACAAATTGAGATCAGCACACAAGCAGTAATGAGGAGTATAATCCTTTCTGATATAATCCTCTTCAGACGTGAATAGAAGAGGTTTTGGAAGATGGCAATCTTCAAACAGAAGACAACGGAGTACAGAGTCGCCAACCAGATCCCGCAGTAGTTTGAAAACACCAGAAAATAGTCAATGATGAGCAATAGTATGTTTTGAGATTTTAGATAAATGTGAAATTGAGGAGATAAAAATAAATCGAGAATTGAAAAAGTTTGAATCAGCATCCTCGAGATCCCAAGGGAGGTGAGAACTTGGTCAATGGGAGTCACTGGTTTTCCTTTCAGCCAGTAAGAGACATTCACAGCCGGGATAAATAAATGTATCACCAGTCCTGTAACAAGGACAAATCCTGCTGGAAGAAGTTGTGCAATAGAAGCCATCACTGAGCAATCCGTCCTGTAGAATGGAGAAGTCTAATGATGTTAATCTATCAAGTGATCACTTTATTCTGTCGTTGCAATATTTGAACATGTAATGCAAATTGTGATGCAAATACACTGGTTTATACAAATGATAAGCAAATAATTTTTAAGGATAAGTATATCAAATTAAATGGAATATTTACAAATAACGTATGAACCCGTATTTGTTTGGACCTTGCCTCATGTTAAATGAATCTTTTATATGGAAATATATATATTTTTTTGGCAGTCACTATATAGATGGTCTGTCCTTACAGGCATTGGTTTATATTTATAACTACATAGAACAAGCTGAAGGTACTACGTGAAAAAATGTTTGCATCCACTTAATGTGACATATGGTAACAGAGGGATCATACATAAAATCAAACCTACTGATCTTCTCATATTTAATTGCACAAGTGTGCAAAAATTTGGATATAAATTATTTTGCAAAAAAGCAACTAAAAAAACATTGCAGGTCTGATTTTAAAGAAAGAGCGCAGAACTTGAGAGTAGTTCCGACCGTATTCAAATCCAAATAAATCTCAAGATACATTTTGATTTGAATCTGGATGGATGTACTCTCTGCATAACTGTACTTGTCGTATATAGACAGACAGAAAAGACTGCAGTATACGCACATGAATCTGTTCAATAATAGGCCACATTAGAACACATAGATTTTATTTTAATCTAAATTAAAGGACTTTAACAGTTTTTTTTTTACATAAAATGCATAATTAAAAATGTTTTCATTAAGTACCGAACAAATTATGCATTTTTACTGTCTAACTTGCATACACATGCTAAATAGTGACACACATACGTGTACTTTTTAAAATAAAGACTATGCCGCGTCAGTTATCACTATTAGTCAGCATTTACATTTGTGAGTGTAAATGATGCTTGAAAACAAGTGTATTTTTAGAAAACATAGGACATGAATCGGCCGCCTCTGTGTCAAATAGCCCTTACTGTACATACCCTACGTGAATCTGCCCCTCCACTCCCACATTGTACATCTGAAGTCATAAGTGTAATTTGCGTTCGGACGTGAGTTGCATGTACTCATTGGCGTAAGGCCTATTTCTGAGCATGCACAGTTCTATATCACGCAAGATATGTTACATAAATGCCGTATGTCCGAACTTAAATCAAGTCCATAATATTCTCACTATAAAGGACGATCATGATAATTTCAAAAGATATAGTGATAAGTGTATTAAAAAAGCACAGACGGTGGCGTGGTCTGGACGCCATCTGGGGAGGTTGGAATCCCTCAGAGCTCCGCTTCCAAATCCCCATCTGTAGAATTAAAAAGGTTTATACCCTGCAAAAAACCAAAAAAAAGCATATAATCCGGAGGCTGAAACATCCAGGTGCGAGTTGGGCGTTCTAGAGCTAAACAACAAGGGCTCTTAGCTGAACTATTCACCTGCTCTCTGCCGGACGTGCTGTCTCCCTGGGCGGCTCCGCCGCGGGACCTTTCTGACCAGGAAGGGGGATTATTAGCGAGAAATCCGCATCATACCTGGGCTTGTGAGGTATCTGGATCCTCCGGCGGGAGGTCTGCGATCTGTGGCCTGACTGTGCCCTTGCATCCACGGCTGCGATTTCCACTAGAAGCACGAGTGGTGAGACTTCCGGTTTTTGGAAGCCAACTTCCGGTTGGCGGTGAGAGGACAACGGAGAGACGCAGTCCCAAGCTTCACTCCATACTAAATAAAGAGGCAGTTCGTTTCATAAGGCCTTCCAGGGAGCACCCCTGCTGAAGGAGGTAGGACACAGCTTAGAGGGACCCTGTTAATCATAAAACAGGTCACTCTTGCAGGCTCCCATCTGGTGCTGGATAGATGCCTTGACAGTGGATCCTAATGCTGCAACCTGTTGCCCCCAGAGATACAAAGTAGCACTTGCAGAGGCGCATTAAATTCTTATGGTCTACCCAGACCCTGGTCACAGATGCCAGAGTACATCTTTCTACTGCAGATTCATTACCCAGTCCCAGGGTCAATACTAGCTGATTCCCTCAGTGGGAGCGGCATCAGATCCGAATGGCATCTGTTGCCCCTGCAGTTCAATGGATGTGGGGATGCTGAGGAGTCCCTGACAACTCCTGTTATGCTGGTGCAGGCGCACCTACTGTATTCCTGTACCTGACATGGCTGTCTAGACCTCAAATGGGTCACGGGTCTAGTGACGACTCATCTATATGCTAAAATACTGCTGAAAAAGATCAGTTTTTGTAACCTGCCAAAGGTATTAGCTGGAGGCCCAGATGGGCAAAGATAACAAAGGCTCCACCAAGAAAGCTTCTAAACAACCTGCGGCTACACCTCAGCGCTCGAATTTACTTGCCTTTCTGAAATCTCCAACCGGACTGGTAGCAAGCGACATGGCTTCATCCACTAACCATTCTCAATCATCTTCACCTGGCTCCCAGGTAGTTGTGTCCCAGGCTGCTGAGACCACTCCCGTCAAAGATCATTTAGAACTATACCAGATCATGGGCATGCTCTGGACGCTGCCAACCAAACAAGAGGTTCCTTCCAAAAAGGACTTTGAGACGTTGGAGACCAGATTGAAGGAGATGGTCCGTCAGGAGGTGGCTACTCTTCAAGCAGACCTGGCGCACCTGGGGCACCGGTTGGTGGCTTTGGAGGAGAGCAAAGAGGCAGAGGAAAGCCGATTTACTACTCTTGAATCCACAGTGTCAGCCCAGGGAAAGGCTCTACAGTGGATGCATTACAAGATGGATGACATGGACAATCGAGGCCGCAGAAATAATCTGAGGATAAGGGGCCTGCCTGAAGATATTCCTGTACAAGGTCTGGTGGATGCCCTTACGAAAATATTCAATGTTGTACTAGAGATGCCGCCGGAGAATGTCATTACCTTTGATAGAGCACACAGGGCACTGCGCCCATGAGGGGCCCCTTCAGAAAGACCTAGGGATGTCATTTGCCGCTTGCACTACTTCACACAAAAAGAGAGATTTTGCGGAAGCTGCGACGTTTGGATGGTCTCCAATTTAATGGCCAAGAGATGCAGGTCTTCCAGGACTTATCTTGGCACACGCTTCAGCAAAGGCGGATGTTAATGCCCCTTACAGGAGAACTACGGAAGAACAACATTATGTATCGCTGGGGCTTCCCCTTCCAACTGCAGGTGGTCCATGAAGGTAAATCGACTGTTCTGGTGGAACCAGCAGGCCTTTCGGACTTCTGCTCATCACTGGGTTTCCCAAAGGTCACACTCCCAGAATGGCAAGAGTCTTTTTCACGTCTGATGCTGATGGATGCTCCTCAGGGAGCAGAAAGGTTCCGACAAGTGGGCAGATCGAAGAAGGCCCCTCAAAAGCGGCAAAATCAAGAGGGCACATGATCAACTAACAACAGTCTTAAGAGACTTGATACTGCAGGGAGACGACACAAGAAGGCCAGCGTTGCTTGCTGCTTTTCGTTTCTATACATTGGACACAGTAGAGATGCCTTGCAGATAAGCTATTTGTTCTTCATGTTCCCTTGTCTCTCCATCCTACTGCACTACTCCCCTACCCTTCTCTCCTTTCCTGTATTTGCTTCCACAGGGTGACAGTGTCTGATTGTCAGGAGAAAGGTCGTAGAGCCACTGAAGAGACTTAACAGCTTCCTGCGGTCTGTTTACCGATCTAGCTCAGATGAATATTCTAGGCCTTTCTGTGTCTTTTCATTGTTTTGCCTGAGGGGGGTTGGGTGGTGGGTAGGAGGTCGCTCCCTGAGGACAGCCGTTAGTTAGAACATTTGCAAAGTTAAGTTGGTTATGGGCCTAGCCTATGTTTTGATTACCTGTATTAGTTTTGGATATGTTAGGTTACATATTATTTCCGAAATAAGATTAAATAGCAGTACAGAAGAAGTTTAGAACAAATTTGTCACTGACATTGTATCTCCCCAGTACCCCCCGACCCACAAGAGTTTTTCCGAGGCTTGAGGGATATTTGGTCCCTCATGTTTCCCCAGAGCGGTCTGATATTTCTGTTTAAAGTTACCTAAAGGTTATTCTCAAATTTTATTATTATTTGCATATTTTCTTCCCATGTCCCTGCTTCCCAACCCCCTCTTTCCCTTTTTCCACCCTATCCCACTTCCACTTTTTTGGGCTACATGGACACGCATTCCACAGAACAGTAGTTCTACCAGCATGTATTCCTTGCTCAAAATAGATGACAAGGGATAAACTGTAGCCATTCTTCTTTCCAGACGACTGCAGATTAAAGACATAGTGATCCATAAGCTGCAGGCGGGTAGGGGTCTAGCTCTGACCTGCAAAATTTTTGACCAGCCTTTTACCTTGGTGACCTTATATGTGCCTAATCACAATCAATCTGTTTTCCTAGAAGCCATTCTGGATAAAGTGGATCCGTTGAGGGAAGGTGTTCTCATTCTAGGAGGAGACTTTAACTGTGTGCTTCATTCTGCCATTGATGCCTCATCAGGGTTGACCAGGTATTCTGGGAAACTCTACCGCAAGGTGAGACGCACAATGCATGGGCACCAGCTGGTCGACACATGGAGGTTCAAGCACCCCACAGAGACGGATTACACTTTCTTTCTTCACCCCCATAATATATACTCACGAATGGACTACTTTTTCCTATCACACAATCACCTAGATCTGGTAAGGGAAGTAACAATAGGCCAAGTCACCTGGTCGGAACATGCCCCAGTATATTTGTCTCTTTTATTACACCAACCTGGCCATAAGCCATTTACATGGAGGCTGAATGAGCTCCTGATCCAGGAGAACTACAGTAAAACACAAATCGAGGCAGCACTAGATGACTATACACTACTTAACGACACCCCCGACATATCAAAAATCTCACTATGGGAGGCCCACAAATGTGTTATTTGGGAAAAGATGATTCAGTTAGGCACATTCATGAAAAAACAAAAGATAGCTTACCGAGACCTACTCATGGAACAAATCAAATCCCTTGAAATGAGACACAAAGTCTCTAGAGAATCAGATACCCTGGCGGAATTGGCGGAAGTGAGAAAGGCCCTAAACCAGCTGATGTTGGGTAAGATACAGCTGGACTACCGTGAATGTCAAAATAAGTTCTTCCAGTGGGGTGATAAACCCGGAAAGCTTTTGGCCCGAGCCCTGCGAGCTCAGAGAGCCCAGCTGTATATACCACATATCAAATCAGAAACCGGGAAACTGTGCATTACTGTCACTCAACGGACGATTAGTGCCTCTGGTCTGGTACGCGGCTCTCTTTCATTCCTGACGGCGCCTGTCCTAAGCCGCGGCCGTCCACCATCTTGACTGGATTGCGCATGTGCAGGACTCTTGAACTTAAAACCTTGCTTTTAATCCTATTGGTGAATCAATCACCACTCACTATTTAAGGCACCTGTGTCCTTAGTATCGTTGCCTGTTCTTGGTTCTCATTCCCTTGAGAGTCCTAGGTGTTTCCTGTTTTCTGCTCGTGTGATCGGTTTTGCTGTGGACAAGTCCTCTCTGCTCATCCGTGGTAAACTTGCCCGCTACAGACTACCTCTACTCCGCTACATGCCTACACCTGGACAAACCTTATCTGTTCTTCTGTGGTAAACGTACCCACTATAGACTGCTTGCCATTCCGCTGCATTCCTGCACCTGGACAAGCCTGCTCTGCTCATCAGTGGTAACGTACCCGCCACAGACTATTCGCTATTCAGCTGCTTGCCTGCATTTGGACAAGCCTCCCTTGCTCATCAGTGATATACTTGTCACTACAGACTACCCGCTATTCCGCCACCTACCTGCACCTGGACAAGTCTTCCCATCACCGCAGTGGAACAACTTGCTATCCGCAGACCACTGACGCTCCCGCTACCTACCTGCACCTGGACAAGTCTTCCCATCACCGCAGTGGTACAACTTGCTATCCACAGACCACTGACGCTCCCACTACCTACCTGCAGCTGGACAAGTCTTCCCATCACAGCAGTGGTACAACTTGCTATCCGCAGACCACTGACTCTCCCCGCTACCCTCCTGCACTGGCACAAGACTTCACTGCACATCAGTTGTTATACCTACCTCCGTATTTTAGTTGCAAGTCGCTGACTCTCCTGCTGCATAGCTGCAAGTCGCTGACTCTCCTGCTGCATAGCTGCAAGTCGCTGACTCTCCATTGACATTCCTTATCCTAAGTTGTTGTACTGTTCCAACCATTCACTATACTGTCCAGATGATCGCTGTGATAAACTCCGCCCTCTCTGGTAAGCATAATCACACCTGGTGTATCCTGGGTAGAGACTCCTAGTGCCCGTGACAGTAAGAACAAGCCATGACAGACCCAGGATTGGAACCAACAGCTAGGGAGATGCTGCAGCATCTGGTTACTCCGATTGAACAACAAGATGTTCGGCAGCAACAGCTGTTCCAATGTTTTCAGGCCCTAGCCGCCCAAGGAGGCCCTGTACAAAATGTATCAGCCACTGTTGATCCTCCAGTGTCTTCTTCTCCCCCAGTGCCATCCCAGGTGTCTACCACTTCTACGCTACACCTGCCTACTCCGGCTAAATATGATGGAGACCCAAAAACTTGTAGGGGTTTTCTCAACCAGTGCTCAATTCATTTTGAACTTCAACCTCACAATTTCCCTACTCATCGCTCTAAAGTTGCCTATCTAATTTCTTTGTTTTCCGGACAGGCTCTGGCGTGGGCCTCCCCTCTGTGGGAAAGAAATGACCCTCTATTAGAAGATAGTGCCATATTTATTTCAACTTTCCGAAGAATTTTTGATGAACCTGGTCGTGTTATTTCTGCTGCTTCCAGTATTCTCCGACTACGCCAAGGATCCCGTTCAGTAGGCCAGTACGTAATCCAATTTCGTACACTTGCCTCTGATAGCTGCCTTACAGCAGGGTTTTTCTGACAAAATAAAAGATGCTCTGACCTCATAAGAGTTACCCTCTTCCTTGGATGATTTGATTTCTCTGTGCCACAGAGTAGACATGAGATTTCGAGAAAGAGATTATGAAAGAGAAAGTTCATCTAAAGTCTCCGTTCACCCGACATCTCGAGTTCGTCACCTTCCACCTCCTGTAGAACCCATGGAGATAGGACGCTCTAGACTAACTTCTGAGGAGAGGGAGCGACGAGTGAAAAATAGACTCTGTATCTATTGCGCTGACCCTACTCATATGCTGAACTCTTGTCCAAGAAAGTCGGGAAACGCGAGTCCCTAACCTGTACCGGAGAGGTAAGGTTAGGGTCCCTGGAATCCTCTCCATGTCTCATGTCTCATGTTACTGTTTCCACTTCTACCAAGTCATTTACATTTCAAGCACTTCTGGACTCTGGTGCTGCCGGAAGTTTTATTTCAAGTTCCCTAGTGTGTCGTGGTCCTTACCAGTGATTCCTTTAAAAACAGCTATTGTTGTCACCGCTATAGATGGCTCACAAGTTATCAATGGAATTATTACTCAACGTACCATTCCTTTGACCCTTCAAATCGGAGCTTTACATCAAGAGCAAATTTCTTTTTTGGTCCTTCCCGTTACTACCAGTCCTATTGTACTTGGCTTTCCGTGGCTTCAACTCCATTCTCCTCAGATTGACTGGAACACTCCGCAAGTAATTTCCTGGGGTCCGAATTGTCATCACAAATGTCTGACTCGAGTTGTTCCAGTAAAAATAAATAAATCTTCTATAGCACATTGTCCGCCCGGCCTTCCTCCACAGTATGCTTCCTTTGCGGATGTATTCGATAAAGCCCAGTCAGAACGTCTTCCACCCCATCGGGTTTGGGATTGTTCAATAGACTTACAACCTGGAAAGAACCCTCCTAGGGGTCGTGTATACCCTCTTTCGTTACCAGAGACTCAGGCGATGTCTGACTATGTCAAAGAAAATCTCCATCGTGGGTTTATTCGGCCGTCCACCTCTCCCGCTGGAGCGGGGTTCTTCTTTGTTAAGAAGTATGGGTCATTACGACCTTGTATAGACTATCGAGGCCTTAACGCCATTACCATCAAAGATCGCTACCCTATCCCGTTAATTACCGAACTGTTTGACCACATCAAGGGAGCTCGAATATTCACTAAACTAGATCTTCGTGGCGCCTACAACTTAATTCGGATCAAGGCCGGAGACGAATGGAAGACAGCTTTTAACACCAGGGATGGACACTATGAATATCTAGTCATGCCTTTTGGGTTGTCTAACGCCCCAGCTGTCTTCCAGGGATTCGTGAATGAAATCTTCCGGGATCTGTTGTATGTTTGTATCATCGTCTATCTGGACGACATATTGATTTTCTCGCAATATCTGTCCTCCCATCAACAGCATGTGGCAGAGGTCCTTTCTAGACTCCAAAAAAATTTACTATTCTGCAAGTTAGAAAAATGTTCCTTTGAATTATCCCAGATTCCATTTTTGGGATATATTGTTTCTGGAGTTGGTCTAGAGATGGATCCGGAGAAAGTCAATGCAGTGCTACTTTGGCCCCAGCCAGCTACTTTCAGGGCGATTCAACGCTTCTTAGGATTTGCAAACTATTATCGACGCTTCATTCAAGGTTTTTCCTCCATTGTCTCCCTGTTATGAACTTACCTGATCCCCGTTCCGCTGCGCTGTCAGCGTGGTCTAGCAGCTGTATCCGCTCTGTGCAGCGCTTCTCCTGATGGCGTCCCCGCACTTCCAGGTTCTTCCTGCAGCTAGTCATGTGACTCCTGGGCGGGGAATTCAAATAACTATATCTTCTCTGCTCTGACACGCTGCCTGTGTCAGAGCAATGCGTTTCCTGTTCCTGGCTAACAGTTCCTGTGTTCCTGACTCCTGTGAATTTGCTCCCTGTGTACTCCTTTATTCCTCCTACTCCTGTGTACCAACCTGGCTGTGACCTGACTATTCTTTGGCTTATTCCTGGCACCACGTATTGGACTGTCTTCCCTGTGTACCGACCCGGCTGTGTTATCAACTACTCTCTGGATTTCCCTCTGGCACCGTATACCTGATATCTCCTGTCTACCGAACCGGCTGTGTTATCAACTACTCTCTGGATTTCCCTCTGGCACCGTATACCTGATATCTCCTGTGTACCGACCCGGCTGTGTTCCTGGACCCATCTCCTGCTACGCACTCATTGACTCCGTGCATCTACCGCTTACTGCTCCAGACCTTCAAACCCTGGAATTCACGGTTAGTGCCTGTACTTACATCACTTTGTCATATTGCCTGTTTGACTATCCATCACTTAGAACCTTCTCCCTTGCGTCAGTAGGCTAACCTGGGGGCCGCGACCTGCGATTCTTCGGCAGCAAAGACCACACTACCTTGCGGTGGTTCTTGGTGAAGACCGGAAGGCCGTTAGACTCCGCGCCCTAGGTAAGCCTGTGCAAATACTGACTAAGGCATTTAAATCGTAACACTCCCCAATCGTGGCTCTGACCCTTAAGGGCGCCAATACCAACCAAGCATTTCAGTTCCTTAAGAAGGCGTTCTCCACCGCTCCTGTTCTTCGACAACCTGACGTGACCCTTCCCTTCTTCCTCGAAGTAAGTGCTTCTAATATTGGACTAGGGGCCATTCTATCCCAAGGATCAGAACAAAGGAAATTCCATCCCTGTACTTTCTACTCCCGAGCTCTTCTACCTGCCGAGAAGAACTATACTATCAGGGATAAGGAGCTATTGGCCATAAAGGTGGCTTTAGAGGAGTGGAGATATTTACTGGAAGGAGCTCGTCACCCCTTGACTATTTTAACTGACCACAAAAATCTTCTCTATTTAAAGTCAGCTCAATGTATGAACCCCCGACAAGCATGATGGTCACTTTTTTTCTCTCGCTTTGATTTAATCATAACTTTTAAACCGGCTTCAAAAAATAAAAAAGCTGATGCATTGTCTCGGGCGGTTGCTGCTTCCTCTGACGTTGAAGATTGTTTTGACCGTCCTATATTGGATCCTAAATCTGTGAGTTTGGCCACTTCTTCCACCAATGTTCTACCATTTGGGAAAACCCTTGTGCCACCATCTCTGCGTAAAAAGATTTTGTCGTGGTATCACTCCTCTCGTTTCACTGGACATTCTGGAGAATGAAAAACACTAGAGATTCTCTCTCTGAGCTATTGGTGGCCCTCGATTAGGAAAGATGTCAAAGAATTTGTGGCTGCTTGTGACATTTGTTTCCAATTCAAAACCTCCCGTAGAACACCGGTGGGCCTACTCCAACCATACCTATTCCTTCCAAACCATGAACCCATATAAGTATGGACTTTGTCACTGATCTTCCCCCCAGCAAGAAATGTAATACCATCTGGGTAGTGGTAGATAGATTCTCAAAGATGGCCCATTTCATTCCTTTGACAGGATTACCCTCTTCATCTACATTGGCTGACCATTTCATCAAGGAAATTTTTCGGATTCATGGATGTCCATCTGAAATAGTTTCGGACAGAGGAGTGCAGATCGTCTCCAGATTCTGGCGAGCCCTTTGCAAAACCTTGGGTATTCGACTGTCATTATCATCATCGTACCATCCTCAGTCGAATGGGCAGACCTAGAGAGTCAACCAGGATTTAGAGACTTTCATAAGAATGTTTTCCTCAGCCAACCAGGACAATTGGGTAGACTTGCTTCCATGGACTGAATTCACCCACAATAATATGTATCACGAGTCATCTTCGAAAACACCTTTCTTTGCGGTATACGGTCACCATCCGTCTCTCCCAGAATTTCCTGCCCTCCCTCCCACCCAAGTTCCTGCTGTGGAGAATTTATGCCAGAGATTTAAAATTATCTGGTCTCAGGTAAAAACCTCCCTGAAGAAGGCATCTTCCAGATATAAATTTTTTGCTGACAAAAAGAGGCGAGCAATTCCACCACTCAAAATTGGAGACCGGGTATGGCTTTCTACCAGGAATATTCGCCTGAAGGTTCCTTCCATGAAGTTTGCCCCACGTTATATCGGTCCATATAAAATCACTCAAGTGATTAATCCCGTGTGTTTCAAGTTGTAATTACCAAAGAACCTTCGGATCTCCAATGTCTTCCACGTTTCATTACTCAAGCCTCTCATCATCAACCGATTCTCGGTTCCTCCTTCAGTACCTTGCCCAGTTCAAGCTCATCAAGAGGAGGAGTTCGAGATTACCCATACACTGGATGCCAAAATCTCTCGTGCAATCCCTCGCTTCCTGGTGCATTGGAAGGGTTTTGGTCCTGAGGAGCGCTCTTGGATCCGCGCAGAAGATCTCAATTCTCCAGCTCTTCTAAAGACATTTTATTCCAAGTATACGGGAAAACCCGGTTTCAAGTGTTCTGTGCCCACGTTTAAAAGGGGGGGTACTGTCACTCACCGGACGGTTAGTGCCTCTGGTCTGGTGAATCAATCACCACTCACTATTTAAGGCAGCTGTTTCCTTAGTATCGTTGCCTGTTCTTGGTTCTCATTCCCTTGAGACTCCTAGGTGTTTCCTGTGTTCTGCTTGTGTAATCGGTTTTGCTGTGGACAAGTCCTCTCTACTCATCCGTGGTAAACTTGCCCGCTACAGACTACCTCTACTCCGCTGCATACCTGCACCTGGACAAGCCTGCTCTGCTCATCAGTGGTAACGTACCCGCCACAGACTATTCGCTATTCAGCTGCTTACCTGCACCTGGACAAGTCTTCCCATCACCGCAGTGGTACAACTTGCTATCCACAGACCACTGACGCTCCCGCTAACCTACCTGTACCTGGACAACTCTTCCCATCACAGCAGTGGTACAACTTGCTATCCGCAGACCACTGACGCTCCCGCTTCTACCTGCACCTGGACAACTCTTCCCATCACAGCAGTGGTACAACTTGCTATCCACAGACCACTGACTCTCCCCGCTACCCTCCTGCACTGGCACGAGTCTTCACTGCACATCAGTTGTTATACCTACCTCCGCATTTTAGTTGCAAGTCGTTGACTCTCCTGCTGCATAGCTGCAAGTCACTGACTCTCCTGCGGCATAGCTGCAAGTCGCTGACTCTCCATTGACATTCCTTAACCTAAGTTGTTGTATTGTTCCAACCATTCACCATACTGCCCTGAGGATCGCTGTGATAAACTCCGCCGCTCTGGTAAGCATAATCACACCTGGTGTATCCTGGGTAGAGACTCCTAGTGCCCGTGACAGACACTTTGCTTGTTCCAGGGGAATGCGTGAAGAGGCTGGCAGGACTCGCACACAGTTTGAGGCCCTTTGCACTACAGCACACTGCCCTAGGCATACCCTATCATCTTTTTATAAGATGTTGATCGAACAGTCATCCAAGGCGCTACCTAAATTCACAAGGGACTGGGAGCGGGAGTTAGACATAGTCATACCTGAATCAGAATGGGGGAACATATTTCAGCGCACCCACGCTAGTTCAGTCAGTGTGAGAGTGGTCGAAATGCATTTTAAGATACTGACTAGGTGGTACCGGTGTCCCAGTCTCCTAGCAAAAATGGTTCCCGGGGTCTCAGATCTATGCTGGAGATGTCAGGGAGCTTCGGGTACTCCATTACATATCTGGTGGGATTGCCCGGCAATCAGACCCTTTTGGGATGCAGTCATTCTCATCTCCAAAACGATTGTAGGAACAGAATTACCAAATTGCATAAGGTTTTGGCTACTTAACGACACTAATATGCCAGTCTCCCAATATAAAAAGTCCTTGGTAAAATACCTCAATGGTGCTGCAAAGGCTGTGATACCGGTACACTGGAGGTCACCGCTGGTCCCTACTATAAAAGAATAGTTTGCTCGGATAGACTTCTATATGGCAATGGACAAAGTAATTAATTCGGCAGAGGATAAAAATAGAGCATTCTACATACTGTGGTCGGAATGGATCGAATTTAAAAATAAAGGGTTCTTCGCTCAGTGGAATGTATGAAGCCCAACACACATCCCCCTTCTCTCCCATACCCACCCTCCCACCTCTTCCCTTCCACCTCTTTACCCCCTATCCACATTATTTTATTTTATGTTATTTTCTCCTTTGAGAAAGATTAAGCAAACCTACTTGCAATTGTTGTAGTGCAATGTAAAGTTGGAATTTTGGGCTATTATTATTGCATATACTTGTATACGATAAAATATTTCAATGAAAATAGATTATATTAAAAAAAAACAAGCACAGACAAAAAAAACCTAATTTTACCAACAGTTTTCAGATCTACTAAGAACTTTCACTTACAGTCAGAAAATAACACATGTGAGTGCATAACATTGGTGGGAAAAAAGTTAAATACATTACATGAAATAGTAAATACACAACACAATGAGAGGCAAAAAGTTTTCCACCTTGGCCATTCGATATTGTCAGTACTTTGACTTAAATAATTATCTATCAAGGCAAGATGTTTTATGGTACAAGCTCAATGTATATATGAGAAGAGTCAGATGTGAAAGACATTGAATACTCATTTTGGAGGAGGATCATTTAAAATATATATTTAACGTATGAGAATATTTAGCTACTCTGTTTCAGAGCAGCAATAAGATTAAGGGCTAGATTTACTAAGCTGCGGGTTTGAAAAAGTGGGGATGTTGCCTATAGCAACCAATCAGATTCTACCTTTCATTTATTTAGTACCTTCTACAAAATGACAGCTAGAATCTGATTGGTTGCTATAGGCAACATCCCCACTTTTTCAAACCCGCAGCTTAGTAAATATACCCCTAAGAATTATACAAGAGCATAAGAGATATTAGGCAAAATGCCATTGAAAATTAGTAGTGGCAAAATAGTGTCATCTATAGAGGCTTCAGTGTATTATGACTGTAGCGACAAACTTTATGCAGTATGCCATTTAGAGTAGTCCAATGTGTAATTAGTGCTTTTGGTCAGAAGAAAATAAATGAAGAATGCATAATCAATAAGCATTTAATTCATACTTACCCACTCTCCTGGAATTTCCAGCAGACACCCAAATTCTGTGTAGGTCTCCCGAACTCCCAGGAGTGCAGGGCATTCTCCTGTATCCTGCCCATTTTCTAGTTAAGTGGGCAGAATAGGAGCCACCATGACTCGATTAGTAGTGAATCGTGTCATTTTAGTTTCTCCGCTTACATCGTTACGTAGCTGGGATGGGGCCAAAAACAAAGCAATTGGTCACATCCTGCCCACTTCTGCCCTAACTCTTCACCTCCCTTCTGGGTTCTCCCGAAGAGGAGGAATAAAATGTTGGCATGTAATTCATATAATTGAAATATATTTTAATATGAAAAAGAAATAGTAAACTTATGTAAAAACCAAAAGTATCAACAATAAAGGATAAACTCTATATTTAGAGCAGGTTTCATTTTTATGGAAAACTATTTTAGTATTACAACACTTCAAATTGTCCTTTTTCTCCTGCACAGATGCTTTGCTTGATGAAGAATAATTGTTGGCAGAGCAGTTTGGGCACACATGAAAGGCATTCATCAACACATGGGTGTCATTTCCTTTACCCTTTGCCAGACCATGGAATTTATTGACTTAATAATACATTTATTTTAGATATATTTGCACTTATTACTTATTTTTTTAATAAAGCTCACTGTAATATATTTTATTACGTTGTTAAAATGATATTTTTTCAAATTAAAATTTCTGTTTACATATGCTTGTTTCATTGCACATAGATAACATTAAGTTACTCTAATGAGAGAATGATTTCTTTTTTATAAAAATAAACTGTGTGTTTAATGTGAGATATTAGTGGTGTAGTGGCAGTACACAATACATATATGTAATAAGGTGACAATAGTCATAGATGTTTATTATTTGCAAATGGGCAGTTGCAGAAAAATCACAGTACATGATACATAGACAAAAATATGCTATTAATTCAAGATAAAAAGGTGTTTATTTGCCCATGAAGATGTCGCAGTACACAAAAGATACACACTGTTAATGTAGCATTACTATATTCATGCACAATATAATATAAGGGATACATATTTAAGTTTGTCTTGGTGCATGTGATACTATTGCACAACAGGAGGCATATCTAGATGTGTAAAACTGAACATACACATTTACATTTACATATTATTATAGTCATCATTTTCCTGCATGTGTTGTGAATACATATGCATCCAAATCTACATCAACCAAACAGTGTCAAAAATAGTTTTAGCCTTTATGAATATACTTGTTTCAAGACAGGGGGAAGGAACATGTTTTGAAGATCTGAGTATGTAAAAAAGATATAGTATGTTTACATTTTTTAACATATGATTACATAAGTAATTAAGTAACCACATCAGTTGAAGACGTTTCTCTTCCTTTAAATAAACCGTTGACCATGCAGTAAAGAATCTGATGGAACCTATGCCTTAGATTGTCTGTTCTGTGAATCAGTATTAGGGAATGTATAATTGGAGGAGCATTGAAAATAACTAGAAACCACATCAGCCCAAGGGTATATATATAATACAAAGCAATTAGATTGCTTACGATATGTAAAGCATAACAAGCAAAGCAGAACAATAGAGTTCTAATAGCAGTATAATAAGGTTCTAGATGGACTGACACATTATTGTGACTTTTAATTCTATTTAAGTGAAGACACAGAGAGACCATTAGAAGGATCAATGACATGCTATATATGAGGAATGGTACAATGTTCCCACATGTAAATAAAAATGCACTTATTTCCATTTGAGGTATCCAAGATTTATTTGTCAGAAAGACCTCTGTGGAATTTATGGAATTTATGTAACTGCTCTTAACCCACACAACCATTAAAATGTAACAAATTGAGATCAGCACACAAGCAGTAATGAGGAGGACAATCCGTTCTGATATAATTCTCTTCAGACGTGAATAGAAGAGGTTGTGGAAGATGGCAATCTTCAAACAGAAGACAACGGCATACAGACTCGCCAACCAGATCCCGCAGTAGTTTGAAAACACCAGAAAATAGTCAATGATGAGCAATAGTATGTTTTGAGATTTTAGATAAATGCGAAATTGAGGAGATAAAAATAAATTGAGAATTGAAAAAATTTGAATCAGCATCCTCGAGATCCCAAGGGAGGTGAGAACTTGGTCAATGGGAGTCACCGGTTTTCCTTTCAGCCAGTAAGAGACATTCACAGCTGGGATAAATAAATGTATCATTAGTCCTGTTACAAGGACAAATCCTGCTGGAAGAAGTTGTGCAATAGAAGTCATCATTGAGCAATCCGTCCTGTAGAATGGAGACGTCTAATGATGTTAATCTGTCAAGTGATCACTTTATTCTGGTGTTGCAATATTTAAACATGTAATGCAAATTGTAATGCAAACACACTGGCTTATACAAATGATAAGCAAATCATTTTTTAAAGATAAGTATATCAAATGAAATGGAAAGTTTACAAATAACGTATGAACCCTTTTTTGTTTAGACCCTGCCTCATGCCACATGAATCTTTTAAATGGAAATAGATTTTTTTTAAAGCAATCACTATATAGATGGTCGTCTAAAGAAACAATTGTCCTTACAGGTATTGGGGATATTTATAACTACATAGAACAAGCTGAAGGTACTAAGTGAAAAAATGTTTGCACCCACTTAATGCGCCATATGGTAACAGAGGGATCATACATAAAATCAAACCTACTGATCTTCTTATATTTAATTGCACAAAAGTGCAAAAATTTGGATATAAATTATATTGCTAAAAAGCAACTAAAGAACCATTGCAGGCTTAATTTTAAAGAATGAGCGCAGAACTTGAGCATAGTTACGACCGTTTACAAATCCAAATAAATCTCAAGATACATTTTGATTTGAATCTGGGTGGTTGTATGCTCTGCATAAAGGTACTTGTTATATATAGACAGACAAAACAGACTGCAGTATACGCACATGCGTATGTGCAATAAAAAGCCACATTAGAACGCATAGATTTTATTTTGATGTAAATTAAAGGACTAACAGTTTTTTTTACATAAAATGCATAAATAAAAATGTTTTCATTGAGTACCGTACAAATGATGCATTTTTACTGTCTAACTTGCATACACATGTTAACTAGTGACACACATACGTGTACTTTTTAAAATAAAGACTATGCCGTGTCAGTCATTACTATTAGTCAGCATTTACATTTGTGAGTGCAAATGATGTCCGAAAACAAGTGTACTTACAGGAAATATAGAACATGAATCGGCCGCCTCTGTGTCAAATAGCCCTTAATGTACATGGCCTACGTGAATCTGCCCCTCCCCTCCCCCATTGTCCATCTGAAGTCATAATTGTCATTTGCGTTTGGACGTGAGTTGCATGTAATTGCACTCATTGGCGTTAGGCCCATTTCTGAGCATGCACAGTTCTATATCACGCAAGATATGTTTCGTAAATACCGTAGTCCAAACTTAAATCAAGTCCATAATATTCTCACCATAAAGGGCGATCATGATAACTTCAAAAGATATAGTGATAAGTGTATTAAACAAGCACAGACAATAAACACTAATTTAACCAAGAGTTTTCAGATCTACTAAGAACTTTCACTTACAGTCAGAAAAGAACACATGTGAATGCATAACAAAGGGTGGGATAAAAGTTAAATACATTACATGAAATAGTAAATACACAACACAATGAGAGGCAAAAAGTTTCCCACCTTGGCCGTTCGATATTGTCAGTACTTTGACTTAAATAATAATCTATCAAGGCAGGATGTTTTATGGTACAAGCTCAATGTATATATGAGAAGAGTCAGATGTGATAAACATTGTATACTCATTTTGGAAGAGGATGATTAAAAAAATATATTTAACATTTAAGAAGTTGCAGCTCATCTGTTTCAGAGCAGTAATAAGAATAAGAGATAATAGATAGTACGCATAAGAGATATTAGGCAAAATGCCATTAAAAATTAGAATTGGCAAAATAGTGTCATCTATAGAGGATTCAGTTTATTATGACTTTAGGGACACACTTGATACATTATGCTATTTAGAGTAGACCAATGTGTTATTAGTGCTTTTGGTCAGAAGCAAATAAATTAAGAATGCGTAATCAAAAGCATTTAATGCATATTTGCCCACTCTCCTTGAATTTCCAGCCCAAATTCTGTGTAGGTCTCCCAGCCTCCCAGGAGTGCAGGGCATTCTCCCATATCCTACCCATTTCCTAGTGAAGTGGGCAGGATAGGAGCCACCATCACTCGATTCGTATTGAATCGCTCTCGCCTCGCCCCCCTCCGTTCTATACTCAATGCAGCTGCGAGGCTCATCTTCCTTTCTCGCCGCTCCTCTTCTGCCTCACCTCTCTGCCTTGCCCTTCACTGGCTCCCCTTCCCCTACCGTATCCATTTCAAACTTCTCACCCTCACCCACAAGGCCCTCTCCCACTCTACTGCCCCCTATATCTCCAACCTTCTCTCCATCCACACTCCCGCCCGGTCCCTGCGTTCGGCCAATGACCGTCGCCTCTCGTCCACTCTGATCACCTCATCCCACTCTATAATTCAAGACTTCTCCCGAGCTGCCCCCCTCCACTGGAATGACCTCCCACGCTCCATCCGCTTGTCCCCTAACTTGTGCTCCTTCAAACGGGCACTCAAAACCCATCTCTTCCTTTAAGCCTACCAGCCTTCCACCTAACCCTCTCTCCATGCTCGCTCCCATCCCCTTGTTCCTCCTCTGTTGGGGTGCACGCCGCTCCCCCCCCTCTGACTCCTTTTGTGCCGGCTGTCTGTTTCCCCTCCCTTTAGGATGTAAGCTCTTATGAGCAGGGCCCTTCTCCCTCCTGACTCTCTACCTTCTCTTCTGTTCCTACTCCATTACATCTTCTTTGCCTGGAGCCTCTGAAGTTTTGGTATTAGTTGTTTATTGTTCTGTACTGTTATTCCCTGTACTGTCCATTGTTTGTACTGTGTTCGGCGCTACGGAAACCTTGTGGCGCCTTATAAATAAATAATAATAATAATAATAATTTTAGCTCCGCCGCTTTTGTAATTACGTAGCTGGGGTGGGGCCAAAAACAACGCTATTTTCCACATCCTGCACCTTTCTGCTCTAAATCTTAACCTCCCTTCTGGGTTCTCCCGAAGGGGAGGAATAATATGTTGGCATGTAAATCACATAATTGAAGCATATTTCAATATGAAAAGGAAATATTAAACTTATGTAAAAACCAAAAGTATCAACACAAACGGATAAACTCTATATTTAGAGCAGGTTTCATTTTTATGAAAAACTATTTTAGTATTGCAATACTTCAAACTGTCCTTTTTCTCCTGCACAGATGCTTTGAACGAGGAAGAATAATTGCCGGCAGAGCAGTTTGGGCACACATGAAAGGCATTCATCAACACATGGGTGTCATTTCCTTTACCCTTTGCCAGACCATGGAATTTTTTTAATTAATTATACATTCATTTTAGTTATATTTGCACTCATTACTTATTTTTTTAATAAAGCTCACTGTTATACATTTTATTACGTTGTGTGGCAAGAGCCCGCTACTGCAGAAGCACACGCGTACAACTTCTTCCTTTTTATGGTTCTTTATTGTCAGGATGGTAATAATGTTTTGACACCGTATACTTGCACAGCAATTATGGAGACCCTCAACGCTTACTATACATAGTCCAGCTCTCTGTCCAGATCAGCCAGCTAGCCCAGCGTTGATCTCCCTGAACAATGAAACAAGCAGGGTTTTATACCTGACACTCCTCCCACAGGCCTAGCTTGATGGACAGGTGACACACCCACCTTCTCTTTAAAAGGAAACGCCCATCCCTGGCTCTGTTTAGACTATCAGAACCACCCTGTCTGTTTGCTGAGAGGAAGCAGCTTTTAAATCATGTAAGTAAACCAATTTTAAACTACACATATGTTTTTACCTGGTTTAATCTCCACCTAGGTACATAACTGTGCCAATGTTTTACTCTACTTCCCTGCTTTCTCTGCATATTGCCAGCTAAATGCCACCTTTTGTTACAGTTGTTAAAATCATATATTTTCAAATTAAAGTTTTGCTTTATTGCACATAGATAACATTAATTTAGGCTAATGAGAGAATTAACTATTTTTTCTAAAAGTAAACTGTGTGATTAATGTGAGATATTAGTGGCGCAGTGGCAGTGCACAATACATATATGTAATAAGGTGACAGTAGTCATAAATGTTTATTATTTGCAAATGGGGCAGTTGCAGAACAATCACAGTACATGATACATAGACAAAAATATGCTATTAGTCAAGATAAAAGGGTGTTTATTTGCCAATGAAGATGTCGCAGTACAGAAAAGATACACACTGTTAATGTAGCATTACTATATTCATGCACAATATAATATAAGGTATACATGTTTAAGCATGTCTTGGTGCATGTGATACTATAGCACAACTGGAGGCAAATCTAGATGCGTAAACCTGAACATACACATATACATGCATTTTATTATATGCATCATTTTCCTGCATGTGTTGTGAATGTATATGTGTCCACATCTACATCAACCCCTCAGTGTCAAAAATCTTTTCAGCCTTTATGAATATACTTGTTTTAAGACAGGGGGCAGGAATATGTTTTAAAGATCTGAGTATGTAAAAAATATATAGTAAGTTTACATTTATTAACATATGATTCAATAAGTAATTAAGTAACCACATCAGTTGAGGACGTTTCTCTTCCTTTAATTAAACCGCTGACTATGCAGTAAAGTATCTGATGAAACATATGACTTAGATTGCCTGTTTTGTGGATCAGGAATATGGAATGTAAAATTGGAGGTGCATTGAAAATAACGAGAAACCACATGAGCCCAAGGGTATATATATAATACAAAGCAATTAGATTGCTTATGATATGTAAAGCATAACAAAATAAGCAGAACAAAAGGGATCTAATAGCAGTATAATATGGTTCCAGATGGACTGATACATCATTGTGACTTTTCATTCTACTTAAGTGAAGACACAGAGAGATCATTAGAAGGATCGTTGACAAGCAATATATAAGGAATGGTACAATATTCCCACATGCAAATAAAAATGCACTTATTTCCATTTGAGGTATCCAAGATTTATTTGTCAGAAAGACCTCTGTGGAATTTGTGGAATTTATGTAACTGCTCTTAACCCACACAACCATTAAAATGTAACAAATTGAGATCAGCAAACAAGCAGTAATGAGGAGGACAATCCATTCTGATATAATTCTCTTCAGATGGGAATAGAAGAGGTTGTGGAAGATGGCAATCTTCAAACATAAGACAACGGCATACAGAGTCGCCAACCAGATCCCGCAGTAGTTTGAAAACACCAGAAAATAGTCAATGATGAGCAATAGTATGTTTTGAGATTTTAGATAAATGCGAAATTGAGGAGATAAAAATAAATTGAGAATTGAAAAAATTTGAATCAGCATCCTTGAGATCCCAAGGGAGGTGAGAACTTGGTCAATGGGAGTCACCGGTTTTCCTTTCAGCCAGTAAGAGACATTCACAGCTGGGATAAATAAATGTATCACTAGTCCTGCTACAAGGACAAATCCTGCTGGAAGAAGTTGTGCAATAGAAGCCATCACTGAGCAATCCGTCCTGTAGAATGGAGAAGTCTAATGATGTTAATCTATCAAGTGATCACTTTATTCTGGTGTTGCAATATTTAAACATGTGATGCAAATTGTAATGCAAACACACTGGCTTATACAAATGATAAGCAAATCATTTTTTAAGGATACGTATATCAAATTAAATGGAAAGTTTACAAATAATGTATGTACCTGTTTTTCTTTGGACCTTGCCTCATGCCACATGAATCTTTTATATGGAAATATAATCTTTTTATAGCAGTCACTATATTGATTGTCATCTAAAGAAACAATTGTCCTTACAGGTATTGGTGATATTTATAACTACATAGAACAAGCTGAAGGTACTACGTGAAAAAATGTTTGCATCCACTTAATGTGACATATGGTAACAGAGGGATCATACATAATATCAAACCTACTGATCTTCTTATATTTAATTGCATAAAAGTGTAAAAATTTGGATATAAATTATATTGCAAAAAAGCAACTAAAAAAACATTGCAGACCTGATTTTAAAGAAAGAGCGCAGAACTTGAGCATAGTTCCGACCGTTTACAAATCCAAATAAATCTCAAGATACATTTTGATTTGAATCTGGGTGGATGTACGCTCTGCATAACGGTACTTGTCGTATATAGAGTGACTGAACAGACTGCAGTATACGCACATGCGTATGTTCAATAAAAGGCCACATTAGAACGCATAGATTTTATTTTAATGTAAATTAAAGGACTTTAACAGTTTTTTATTTTACATAAAATGCATAAATAAAGATGATTTTCATTGAGTACTGTACAAATTATTCATTTTTACTGTCTTACTTGCATACACATGCTAACTAATGACACGCATAAGTGTACTTTTTAAAATAAAGACTATGCCGTGTCAGTCATCACTATTAGTCAGCATTTACATTAGTGAGTGCAAATGATGTTTCGAAAACAAGTGTACTTACAGGAAACATAGGACATGAATCGGCCGCCTCTGTGTCAAATAGCCCTTACTGTACATGGCCTACGTGAATCTCCCCCTCCACTCCCCCATTGTCCATCTAAAGTCATAAGTTTCACTTGCGTTCGGACGTGGGTTGCATGTTATTGTACTCATTGGCGTTAGGCCCATTTCTGAGCATGCACAGTTCTATATCAAGCAAGATATGTTATATAAATACTGTATGTCCAAACTTACATCAAGTCCATAATATTCTCACCATAAAGGGCGATCATGATAACTTCAAAAGATATAGTGATAAGTGTATTAAACAAGCACAGACAATAAACACTAATTTTACCAAGAGTTTTCAGATCTACTAAGAACCTTCACTTACAGTCAGAAAAGAAAACCTTGGACGTTCGATATTGTCAGTACTTCACTTAAATAATCACCTATCAAGGCAGGATGTTTTATGGTACAAGCTCAATGTATATATGAGAAGAGCCAGATGTGATAGATATTGTATACTCATTTTGGAGGAGGATCATTAAAAAAATATATTTAACGTTTAAGAAGTTGCAGCTCATCTGTTTCAGAGCAGTAATAAGAATAAGAGATAATAGATAATACGCATAAGAGATATTAAGTAAAATGCTATTAAAAATTAGTATTGGCAAAATAGTGTCATCTATAGAGGATTCAGTGAAAATATGACCGTAGGGACCAACTTAATGCATTATGTTATTTAGAGTAGACCAATGTATAATTGGTGCTTTTGGTCAGAAGGAAATAAATTAGGAAATCATAATCAAAAAGCATTTAATTCATATTATTGAAGCGCATTTCAAAAAGAAAATGAAGTAATAACCCTATGTACTGTACAAATCAAAAGTATCAACAATAATGGATGAACTCTGTTTTTAGAGCAGGTTTCATTTGTATGAGCAAATATCTTAGTATTGCCATAATTTAAAACGTCCTTTTTCTCCTGAACAGATGCTTTGGACGAGAAAGAATAATTGTTGGCAAAGCCTGTTCGGTCACACATGTAAAACATCCACCAACGGATGGGTGTCATTTGTTTTGCCCTGGGCCACACAAGAGAATTTCTTGCTTCAATTATACATTAATTTCAGTAATATTTGCACTCATTACTTCTGTTTTAATAAAGTTCACTGCAAAATAATGAATTATATTAAAATTAATTTAATTAATTTTCAAATTCAATTTTCTGTTTAGATATGTTTTCTTCATTGCACATACATAACATTAATTTAGTCTAATGAGTGGATGATTTATTTTTTATGAAAGTAAATTGTGTGATTATTTTGAGATATTAGTGGTGCAGTCACAGTACACAATACATATATCTAGGTGACAATAGTTAAAAAATATTTATTATTTGCAAATGGGTCATTTGCATCACATTCACAGTACATGATACATAGACACAAATATGCTATTAGTCAAGATAAAAAGGTGTTTATTTTCTAATGAGAATGTCACAGTACACAATAGATACACACTGTTATTGTGGTATTACTATATTCACACAATATAATATAAGGTATACATATTTAAAACTAGTCTTTATTGAGAAATGCAGCATACTAAACACATTCTAAAAACAGCTGTAATTTACACTAGATTCATCTGGACGGTCTAGGTTGTGATGGGTATAAGAGTGTCTTGGTGTATATGATACTTTTTCACAATTGGAGGCAAATCTAGATGAGTCACACTGAACATACGCATATTTATTTTTATATGAATAATTTTTCTGCATGTGTTGCAAATGCTATGCGTTCAAATCTACATCAACCTCACTGTCTAAAATCTGTTCAGTCTTTATGAATATACTTGTTTCAAGTCTGGAGGCAGGAACATGTTTTAAAGATCTGAGTATGTAAAATATATATAATATGTGTACATTTTTTCACACATGATTCAATAAATAACTAAGTAACTGTGTCCACCACACGGGTTGAAGACACTTCTCGCCCTTTAAATACACAGTTGACCATGCAGTAAAGTATCTGATGTAACCTATGGCTTAGATTTCCTGTTTTGAAGATAAGAAATATGGAATTTATAATTGGAAAGGAATTAAACAAAATTAGAAACCACATGTTTCCAATGGTGTATATGTAATAGAAAGCAATTAGATTGCTTATGACATGTAAAGCATAGCAACCAAAGCAGATCAATAGACATCTAATAGCAGTATAATAACCTTCGAGGTGGACAGATACATTATTGTGAAATTGCATTCTTTTTAAATGAAGACCCAGAGACATTATTAGAAGGATTGTTGACATGGAATATATGAGAAATGGTACAATATTCCAACATGTAAATAAATATATATATCTTATATCCATTTGAGGTATCCAAGATGTATTTGTCAGAAGGACTTCTGTGGAATTTGTGGAATTTATGTCACTGTTCTTAAGCCACAGAAAGATTAACATGTAACAAATTGAGATCAGCACAGAAGCAGTAATAAGGAGGACAATCCGTTCTGATATAATCCTCTTCAGACGTGAATAGAAGAGGTTGTGGAAGATGACAATCTTCAAACAGAAGACAACGGAGTGCAGAGCTGCCAACCAGATCGCGCAGAAGTTTGAAAACACCACAAAACAATCAATGATGAGAAATAGTATGTTTTTAGTATTTGGGTAAATGCGAAAGTGAGGAGATAAAAATAAATCAAGAATTGAAAAAATTTGAATCAGCATCCTCGAGATCCCAAGGGAGGTGAGAACTTGGTCAATGGGAGTCACTGGTTTTCCTTTCAGCCAAGAAGAAACATTCACAGCTGTGATAAATGAATGTATCACTACTCCTACTACAAGGAAAAATCCGGCTGGAAGAAGTTGTGCAATAGAAGCCATCACTGAGCAATTCGTCCTGTTGAAAGGAGAAGTCTAATGATGTTAATCTATCAAGTGATCACTTTATTCTGGTGTTGCAATATTTAAACATGTAATGCAAATTATAATGCAAACACACTGGATTATACAAATGATGAGGAAATTATTTATAAGGATAAGTATATCAAATGAAGTGTAGTATTTACAAATAGAGTATGTACCCTTTTTTGTTTGGACCTTGCCTCATGCCACATGAATCTTTTACATGGAAATATATAGATGGTCGTCAAATGAAACAATTGTCCTTACAGGTATTGGTGATAGATATATATATATATATATATATATATATATATATATATATATATATATGTATAAATATATATATATATATATATATATATATATATATCTATATTTATATATATATATCTACATAGAACATGCCGCAGGAGCTACGTGAAAAAATATTTTCACCCACTTAATATGACACATGGCAACATGCGCTACATTACATAAAATCAAACTTGGTTATAGAGATACACATCCCAGAGTGCCTCTATACATACTTTCTTTTTTGCCTTATCCATAAAATCAAACTTATTGATTTTCTCAAATGAAATTGTGCAAATGTGCAAATTTATAAGGAATTAACCATTCACATAAGGCCTAATCATAACTGCAGTGTAAATATGCTATATCAAGTGAATCTATTGATAAATTGAGCCGCTAAGGTGTAAAATGTTAAGTCAGAGGGTCTGGTGTGTGTTTACCTGGTGACCCTGCCCAACTCTATGGTAAAAGATAACAGCCTCACTTTTAGGAAAAGCTAAGCAGCTTCAAAGGCCCCTGGGGTGAGCTACATCCTGACATAGGAGAGATTTTTGACACCAAGAGAGACTTTAAGGAGCCATTCACAGCTTGTGGCCTTACACAAGGATGATGGCTTGCTGAATCTTATATAGACAAATATAATTCAGTTTCCAAAATGCAACTTAAAATCAATAAAAGTAGTGATCAACCACATATTCACCAATAGCATGGTGAAGGGCAGCCCAGACATCAAATAAAGCAATCTGTCACACAGAGAAGTTGAGGAAAGTAGTATAAGCTCAACTGATACACTATACCTAGGCCTGTTTGTTATCAATAAATGGGCAAATTCAAAGTGGATCTTTTAATAATAAAATTTGGTCTGTGTGACACTCCACAGGAAAGTTAGGTCACATAGTAGAATTAGGTAGTAAATTAGGCAACATACAAATGGTAAATGTAAATAGTGTTACAGACCACAACCCCTGGAGGTGGGATAAAGTGTAAAGGTATTTTTAAAAAGCTGAGACAAGTTACAAGAAATCTCCAGTCTTTTGGGAAATCAATAATCATTGATATGCTGTCCATCTTCAAGCCGATTTCTCTTGGCACAGAATATACCACTGTCTGTAAGTTATACTCTGAATTTAATCCCTTTATTTTAAATCTGTTTTGCCTGTGTATGTATGTCAATTGTTTATTAATTGTTTTTATAACCTGTAAGCATTGTACTTTTTAGATACTAAATCTAAAATTTAATTAGCAATGCCCTTATTGCTCTAAATGAATTCATAGCCTTTTATGAAGAAGATTGCTTGACCATGCTAATCTTTAAAATGCTGAGGTGTGAATTGTGAATACATTTGTATACCAAGTATAGTGTGTGCCTGTGTGTACATTTGTGTCATAGAGCCTTGAGAGGTTAAGTGTTAACCCTTTGATTCCTAGTGTGTAACAAGGAGTGCTCATTGTGTGTACTATATTGGGGCCATATTGCCCTTATTCAATAGGTGGTGGCAAAACTGAAGTGGGTGTGGTTGTGTGAGAGCTGTTTGGGGGTGATTCGACAAATCTGTAACTTGTGCAATAGGTGAGAGGAAGATTGAGGGCTGGAATCGTGTGTAACCCCATACAGTAAACACCTTCAAGTCACGAGTACGCAGAGTGCAGTTTCTGACTGGTAATCGTAGTTAAGAGAGGTTTACTGACAAAATAGAAGTGATATTTTGTTTCACTGTGTGAATATATGATAAGATAAAAAAATCAGGGAGTTGTGAGAGGTGTCTGTTCATGACATTCACCTTTATATGTGTGTGGTGAAACACTAGGTGGCAGTAAAGAGTAATAACATAACAGATAACTGTACTGAAATGCATTTCATGTATCTATATGTTACTGTATATATAAAAGGCTAACGCTGCTCCTCACCTTTATACACATAGAAAACACAAGCAAATTTGGTAAAATGTTTGCAAATTACTATTTTGCGTACTTGACTATTCCTACTGACTAGATTTTCCAGAGTTCTTGGGCTTATTTTGTTTGGATTATTTTGGTTTCGAGGGGAGGGAGGGGAGCAAGTTACCATTTATAACGACTTTTGGTATTCCAAACTGACTGGACTTAGTGTTAAATTAAAAGGAATATACTAAATAAATTAAGCAACAAAGTGTAACTGTGATGCCACCTAAAAGGCAAATGTCTGCTGTGGGAATAACTGCACAGCAAGAAGCAACAAAAAGACGAAGGGTGGAGTAGGCTAAAGCCTGATGACAAACTATGACTGATGACCAAAGAGAACGTGAACATGATCGCCATCGCCATGCAAATCTGACTCCTCAGCAAATTCCCGTCGCAAGGAAAACAATTATAGAGCTCACAGGACAGAGGTAATATCACGTCAAGGCCTACAAAGTTAGTGAACAAAATGCCACGCAATTCTTAATGTCGATAACTTTGATGAAAGAAATATTAATGCTCATAACTATGGACTATGGTCCCATGAACAGTATTTATGAACTTTGCTACGCTAAGCATTTTGCGGTTGAGCAGCCATCTGACAAACTATGCAATCCATGCTTCCACAAGGATAAAGTCAAATTGGGTACAATAGGGTCCAACATGATCTTACGCTTAATTTTTTCCATAATTTTGATGGACTTTTAGCTATTTACAGTATAAATACCACAACAAATAAAATGATTAAAATTCTATAATTTCTTCCCCTTTATTTCTATCTTTTTCAATTTCTTTAATCATTTTTTTATTACAAAATTTCAACAATACTGGTATACATTTGAATGCAAAATAGATCATCAATAATATTCCTAATATTAAGAGAAGAAATTTTCCTAATAAACACAATAATGATTGAGACCATGTACCAAAATCTGAAAAACATTTTTTTTATTTAACCACAGAAATCATGTCTATTGCAGATAATGTCATGTTATGTATCTTTACAAAATCTTTCTTCATTTTCATTACTTCAGCCATATAGTAATCAATTATCTCCTCTCGATTATCTGTGTCATTTGTCAGATAGGTACAGCATTGTGTTCATCTGTAATGTTATACAATAACCTCCTGTTTATGTAGTGAGATAGTTTAAGACCAATCTATGTTATATTATTTCTGTTTTGAAAACTAGAAACTCTTTTGCAACATAAGAGAATGTTTCATCATACACATTAGTTATGTTATCTATCAATGTAACTAAACCTTGGATATAAAACTAATTCATATATCTACGTGCAATACCTGAAAATTCTAATGCAATCAGTACTATACCAGCTAATTCACTAATAAGTCGTGTTACTGGTTATTTTCCACTCTTTTAATCACTTCTGTTCTTGCTTGTTAATGTATTATCTATTAAATAATTTTGCTGTAGAATTTCATTTAAAACATTATGTGTAAATATATTAACAGCTGGAATCACCTTACCTAAATAGCATATCCCCTGAATTCAGTGGTAATCACTTATATGCCTTACTTCCGTATATGTAATATATATTATCTGGTAGAATATATGCTATATGCTACATGTAATATATCTGTGCAGAGAATGACTATAAACTTTCCATACTTATTATTCTCTTATTGTTCTTTACAATCACAATCTTGTGAAGTTATATTACAATATTTTGATGCTACTGTTCTCAAAGATCTCTTTCATCCAACATATCTAAATTTCGGATTTTCAAATGCAGGACTTTTCCCAATTTTATCTATATGTTCACTTCTCTCTTCAATAGTTCTATTGAAAGTGGTTACCATCAACTCAAACCACTTCAGCTATCAGTTTTTAACCTCTTTTATACTTGTAAAATGTATATTGTGACAAAAGTAGTTGCTTGCCACAGGTCTCTAAGAAAATAATTAGCTATTCTGCAGGTAAAGGCTGCAGACAGAGTTACACACATGTATAGCATTGCACCTAAGTTAAGGTATACAGGTCTAAGACATGTGTGACAAAGTAAAGGTATAAAGTGTGATTTAACTTACATGCATTGAAAATAGTTTGCAAGTGTCTTTTTCCATAGCTGATAGCAAAGTTGACAGGGTTTGTCTGCAGTGTAGAGTAACTACAGAACAACTGTAGTGAACTCCCTTTAAAGGCATAGTGGGAGTGTAACCTGTCCATCCAGCAAGGACTGTGGGAGGAGTGTCAACTATTTAAACCTGTATTGTGTTACAGTGAAGGGTGATTGATGCCAGACAGTGGCCTGTGACCACACAGGAAAATTCTAAAGGTACATACAGCAAGAAGTGTTCCATGAGTACGTCAACAGACGGGTGCCCATATCACAATACATATAACACTTTCAGTCAATATATATGGCAACAATTTCAAGTAAGGAGACCGGCTTTCATTATATTTCCCAGAAACAGGTCTTCCCTCTTGCAAATTAAGCAACTCTATAAAATTTAAAGGTATTGGCAACAATCCAACATTTTGGTATCCATGTGGTGTATGTGAAAAGATGAGGTAATAAAAAGATTAAATCTAGGAGATTGAAAGAAAAAATTAAGGCTAAAAGGATTAACAAAAAGAAAACTAGCATAGAAGGAGAGGAAATTAGTGATACCTCAAACAGACCCACGTTTTTAACCTCAGTTCTATAATTTTGGATAATGACGAGATATAGTTATTGTCAAAGCGGTTAAAATTCTCCCCGACATCGATCCCTGACACTTTTACAATATTTATTGATTTACAAAAATATGTGAGGAAATTAACAGTACAATTTTTTTTCCATGAGAGAGGAGTAGAATGTTATCAATAATTAATCAAATATATGGAAGATAAGTGTAAATTTAAGAAGAATTCCACTTTCTTTCCAATTCATGTGAAGGGTCCATTTAATGACACCTTCAACAGATTAGTTACCGATGATGTGAAAAGCTTAGTTATGAGAAATAAAAGTAAACCTGTCTGTAATTTGACACACAGAGAACGATTGGCACTTAAAATACTACAAAAAGATAACAATATAGTTATAAAACCGGCAGAAAAGGGGGGTGGTGTCATAGTGGTGGATAAGGAGAAATATATTAAAGATATATAGACAACTAGATGATCAGAATACCTATTTAAAGTTGAAGAATGATCCTACATTTAAAGTTAGAGAACAATTTGAAAGGTTAATCACTAAATGTGTGGAGAATGGTGTTTTGAGTAAAGAAGAACATGGTTTCCTTAATATTAAGGGAACAACTACACCATATATGTATGTTCTTCCAAAGGTACATAAGAAATTGGTCGACCCTCCGCGGAGACCAATTGTCTCTGGGGTCAACAGTATCTCTTCCAATTTGTCCGCTTTTATTGTTCATTATCTCCAACCATTAGTAAAAGAGAGCCCATCGTATTTAAAATTGTCCTTATGATACTTGAGAATATCATATGGGATGATAATATGTTTATAGTGACTGTGGATGTCACCTCTCTCTACACGATAATCGAGCATAAAAAAGGGTTGGAATCAGGAGAATTCTTTCTTAACAAAACTTCAATGAATGATAACTGGGACTGCAATGGGCACCAGGTTTGTCCCGAGCTATGCCAATCTTTTTATGGCATATTGGGAACATCAGTATATTGATAGTAGACTTTGGGCAAACCTGGTCTCCTGTAAAAGATATATTGATGACATTCTTTTCTTCTGGAGGGGTGACAGATTTTTACCAGATTTGTTTTGTTCCTGTTTACATATTAATAATTGGAATATTAAATATTCTTTGATGTAAGTGAAACATCAGTTCACTTTTTAGATTTGGAGATCTATGTTAATGATAGATGCATACAAACTAAGTGCTATCAAAAACCAACAGACACTAATTCGTACATATTGCGTAACAGTCAACAGCATGAAAACTGGTTCAAGGGTATTCCTTTTAGCCAGTTTTTAGGCATGAGAAAAAATTGTACATAAGATATTGAACTAATGGGGAAAATGGAAATTATACAGAATGATTTTCAAGAAAAAGGCTATGAAGAAAGTCTGTTTGAAAAAGCTAGAGAAAAAGCTGTGAAGGTTGATAGATGGAAATTAATATACCCTGCCAGTGAAAGAAATAAAAACAAACAGCCTGAAATACCATTTATTACAGAATTTAATAGTTCATTCAAACAGATAGAACGTAATATATGCAAACACTGGCATGTTTTAAATAAGGACCAACATTTGTCTAAATTTCTTCCCTAAATCCTTATTTTATATATAGAAGGTCAGCCAAAGATAATTGGATACAGGGCCCTGTAGTTGAATAATCTGTAGCAGGAAATATCAAATCTAAAGGGTTTTTCAGATGTGCAAATTGTGCAGCATGTAAAAATATAAAAAATAATATAAAGTAGATACATGAATTTGTAGTCAATAATCAGGTATATAGAATAAAAAATGTATATCATGGCACTCATGTCATGTCATTTATCTCATTGAATGTAATTGTGGAAAGTTTTATGTGAGGAAAACGTACCGCCCTTTAAATAAAGTGGATGTATGAGCATCTCCGAAATATTAGAATAGGGTATGAGCTGAATTCAGTTTTGGCACATTTTTAAACCTACCATAATTGCTCTGAGAAGGGACTAAAAAACCTCCTTGAAATAGACATTATATAAAAGGATTGGAAGCATAGAGATATTGAAAATATTTTATCTAAGAGAGAGATGTCTTTTAGAGTGATTATTTTGTCTGGTTAAGTGTATTTTTGCTTTTGTGCTTTTTTGTTTTTAACAATAAATCACAGCTAAGAAGATGAGAAAATCAAGCTACAGTCTGTGATCTGCATAATCCACTAGAAGCCATTTAATACTTGAATCTCCCTATTTTAAGATATTGAATGTAGAATTTGCATACATGAGGACTATTTGTAAACAGTGACATTAACCTGAACAAGTTTAAACTTGTCTGATCTTGAAAACTAAGCAGAGTCAGGCCTGGTTAGTACTTTGATGGGAGACTTTCTGGGAATACCAAGTGCTGTAAGCCACTACTTTCATATAATATTCATTTTGTGCAATCTGTGATTATGTAATGACTGCTGTTATTTTGATGTATATGATATATCTAATATTGTGATTTGTATCTGGATATTTCAGCTAAATAATACTTACTTTTGATTTGATCTATAAAGTTTTTATATGCTGAATACATATTAACATGAAATCTGGAATCGGAATAAAGTTTTCTCTTTCCAAAAAATGACATTGAAAATGAGGTTTGAAACTCAAGATTCGATCTGCAGTTCCTGTAAATTGCCACTATAATGTGAAATCGAGGCTTAGAATACAAGCCCTTAAGAATGGTTATTCACAAGCTGAGAAGTGCAATTTGATTTATTGAAATATCATATTATATAGATTTCGTTTTTAACCATCCCTGCTGAATATAGGATCCAAGATACATGTACATTTATGTAATATAAAATTTTGACAATTATTAGTATGATTTAATTTTTATGGATTTTAATCTATTTTTATGTATGTTAATTTTTGATGGATTTTAATTGTGAAATGTGTATTTTGATTTTTATGTATCTAATATAATTTACAAGGCAGAATATGAACTATATTTGTAATCTGTTTATAACAATTGATTGGAGACATTATGTGATTGAATCATGTGACCATGTCTATGTATATAAAAGGATAGTCTGAGTTTTATTGTACACTACCCTTAGAAGGATTTAAACACGTTGGAAAGTGTACCCTGTGAGAGAAGGACTACTCTCCATGGAATATAACAACTATATGGGTGACCAGCAGTGAACGATCCCGGGCTTATGTATCACATGCATGACCACCTATGACTATGGTAGGAATGTCTGCATCTCTCAGTCATTTTTATGAGAAATTGTTCAGAATTTTAAGATTTATCTAGTGTTTAAATAAAATAATTTTTTATTAATACATATTGCACTAGATTTTTCTTTATATATTTTTTACATGGTATTACTGGAACATTGGGAAGATACATCCATTTGTGGGCCCCTGGTTTTTTTACCAAGATTGAAGAATCTTCCTAACTCATGTTACACGAAAATATTCAAGAAATTATCCTGTAAGTAGGTTTAATGTGGGAGAGGTATACGTTGGATGATTAGCCAGACAAAGTACATGTTTATGAATCGACACAAGTGGGGTTTTGTGTAAGTGATTGCACATAAGGGGAAGAGTAGTGATGACTGACATGTGGAATTCAAGATAGAAGAATTGTCTGCATTATTATTGATATATTATTACATTATACCTTGTTTATGTACACACAGAGTTGCACTATTTTGTGTTTATTATTCTTCCCCATGTGTACGTCTGTTTTAACCATTGAGGAGTTGTGACTGACATCTGTCCCACTCATCATTGAACTAAGTATTTTTATGTTTATTCTTATCTTCATGTAAGAGATAAACATTGCTGCTTGGGTCCCTATACTATTGTGAGAATATTTGAATAAATCAACTAGTGTGTAGTTGACTAAGTTACTGCCCAGAGGCAGTTGAAAGTGGGGCACTGAATAGAAATCTATTTTTTCTGTTCTTAATATCCAACAATTAGTTTGTTTAATTGCTCGCCCTATCATGTCATGATACAAGTCTATAGGATGTTGTTTTTAAAAAAATGTTCTAGGTCCTTCTCACACCATTTTACACATCTTTCTTCAGGAAGATTATCACAATATCGACATAAAAACATTTCAGTTGGCAGTTTATCACCACAATCTTCAGGTTCATATCCAATTACTTGTCTTTTAATTCTACCATTACATGTGTCATTATTGTCATGTTATTATTAGTTGAATGAATGATGAGATAGTTCTTATTCTCCATTTTTACAAATACATCCCCACATTTCTTCAGAACCACTCCCAGATATTACTATCAGATCGTCATTAAAGAAATGTCCATAAAAATAATATAAGGTCTAAAAATCAAATCATGCCTACAGCGATGGCAACAGTAATAAGGATATTATTTTTGACTTCTGGGACAGCGTCTTCTTCCTGAATCACATCATTGTCAGAGTTCTGAAATAAATTTGTTATATCTAGTTCTAAAACTTTATTAGTCTCTGTGTCTTCTCAGGTCACTGTCAGATCAGCTACCTTCCTGCAGTGGAATGATTGAAAAAAGTGTCTTTCTCTGCAATTTTTAATGCTGTAATTGTGATTGAATTTGTGGGCCCTCCCAACGAGTTGTCAAACAACCAGAGCATAAAACATTTCTGACCATAACATATTCTCAATGTCAAAGTCTCTTTTTGCTTTTGTAACTGCTTACTCACTTTAACCAGGTACTTAACAGTTACATATTGAGTGCATTTTAAAGTTTCTTGTAGGCTGATAATAGTTATAGTTTTTTCTGGATTCTTTGTCAAACAGGTAAAGCAAGAAATAGTATTTTTAACTGAATGAGAAGCCAGGTGCATACCAACAAGCTTTAGCAAATCTGCACATACTATATTTGCCTAAATGAGTCAATCCATGAGCTGCGTCAGCCAGCGCAGGTAGATACGTTTTTGGGGCCACTGGTCTACCTTTACCATCTTTCCACAGACTATTGGTATCTCGCACACATCCCTTTGTCTTCCAGAGGGCCAATTCCGATGGATTACAAAACTTTTGTATTTGATTACATTCTTGTCATCAATTAATTTAAACAACATTAAGCTTGTATAGTGTGAAGAAAAATTTGTTAACACTGGTCATTTTGCTGCTTCTTTTGCGGATTTATCTGCCCTTTTGATTCTTAAAGCAGCTGGATCTGAATTGCTTATATGCGCCTGGCATTTAATAATAATAATAGCATGTAACAATTTCTTTATGTGCTGCGAATGTGCTACCGGGGTACCTGCTGTGGTCAAAAAGTATGTAAGTCACTATAATACATCTATGTCATAAATAACACTAAATGCTATCTGCTGTTTGTGTAAATATTTACTCATTTATCATGCGCCAACTCTCTTGCTCTTGTGATTGCTACTAATTCTGCTATTTGAGCTGAATGTGTGGGACTTAAAACATTTGCTTTAACAATTCTGCCATTTGTTACCACTGCATATCTTGTGCATAACTCTGCAGTCTGATTTTGCCTATGACAACTACCATCTGTGAAAAAGGTCAGACCTACATCTAGTAATGGTGTGTCTTTAATATCAGGTTTGGCTGTAAAAGTTTGGTCCAAGAATTTCAAACATTCATGATTAGATATTAAATTGCCAGGAATCTTTTTCCATGCACAATCAGTAGAAAAGTTGCTTGATTGATCATTGAACACCAACGAATGGTGAGATGTGGAGGGGCCATTAATGTTAACGCTCATCTTGTAAAATGAGCTGTAGAGACATGACATGTCTGTGCAGAATTCATCAAAGCTGAAACAGCATGTGGAACGTAGGGTTAAATCATGACTAGATCCTCTGTTTGTCTACCAACAGGGCTATAGCTCCCACTGCAGACAAACAGGCTGGAAATGATCATGCAACTGGGTCTAATTGGGCACTGTAATAGCCAAGAAGCCTTTGATGGTCGCCATGAAATTCTGTCAGGACTCCTGGTGCACAACTAGACAATTCAGTGCAATATAAAGAGAATAGCTTAGAATAGTCTGGGACACCTAATGCAAGGGCCTTCACCAGTTAGGGTTTGCAATGGTAATGCCAAGATGGTATATCCAGCAATCCAACACTGACAATAACTACTTCTGTTTGGATACCTTAGGCCTGATTCATTAAGGAAAGTAAGGCAAAAAAAATTAGTAACTTTTCTCATGGAGAAAACCATGTTACAATGCAAGGGTTGCAAATTAGTTTATTATTTTGCATATAAGATAAATACTGGCTGTTTTTTTCATGTAGCACACAAACACTTGATAGTATTTTTGTGCTACATAATACTTTATAGCTTTATTTGCTCTGAAATTTAAAGTTGATGTAGAGCATGCCTTACCCCAACTATAAATCTGCCATCACATTTTAATTTTGCCTCCCCCTCCAATGCCACATGATTTTGCCAAGGTGTAAAGTTACTCATACAGGAATGATGATAGTAAACTGGTATTTGCAAGAGATGACTGCAATGAAGCAGAACACAACAGTAAGTCATCAGCATATTAGATCAGTACAGAAACACATGTGGCATAAAAGCTCGAAGAAAATCATGCAAAACTTTGGAGAATATACTCAGGCAAAAAGCAAAAGAGTAGCATAGCTTACCTTCTTTTACTAAACTGAACGTCCACTTTCCACCAAGTTTTGTCAAGCCAGCAACCCAAATGTGCTCCAGGAAGACTGTAATGAGAAATGCCAGCAGTGCCTGCAATTATTAAAGCAATAATTACATTTTGGAAGTAAAGTAATTTTTAGGAAAAAGTATAAAACGTTTTATTAACAAACTAAATGCTAGTGCTATGATAATATTATCATCAAATTTTAAGTGTGAAATTCTGCCCTTCAGTCGCAGAATTTGCCTTCAGAATTCAGTACATTTATAAACAGTGGAAAAGTAGGTTGTAGTACAATTCAAATGGCGTATTACAATTGGTTGAGATAGTATAAAGGTGAGGGTTTTTAAGAAGTAAGGAATGTCTTTGTCCAACAGCAATTAAGCAGAAACATCTGTTCATAGAATTAACTCTTCCACTACTGCTCACATCTCTCCTCAGCACACTGACAGTATACAATTAGAGTAAAAATACAACATCATATAAAATGTAAAAATATATATATTTCATACTAATATATTTGATTCATCCAAAATACCTTTGACACATGCAATTGCATTCATTGCTGTAAGGCCAAATTCTGAGCATGCACAGAACTATATTTTGCAAGATGTGCTACGCAAATTGGCATATGTCCGAACTTGGTTCAGGCCCATTATATTCTCACCATAAAAGGAGACCATAATAACTATAAAAGACATAGTAATAAGTAAATTAAACAAGAGCAGAAAAAAAAACACCAGTTTTCCAAGTGTTCTCTTTTCTACAAAGAACATTCACTAACAACAGTCAGAAAAGATCATTTCTAATATAAAATAGAGGGGAAATTAAGTTTAAAGAAATTATATAAGTCAAAATTAGAGATTTGCACTGTCTTTTCCCAAAAATCCTGAAAGGTTTTGGTTTTGGCTTTGGATATGGATTCAATGAAAAATTGTGAAAAATATGTAAAATTATGTGATTTTGAGCTGTTTTTGTTCCAATAATACTATTTATAGCATTAACAGTCATTTACTTTCTATTGTCTAATGATTTCTTCACAACTGTCCAAATTTTGAACAAAGTCTGCAGTGAACTGGCTGGCTAATATTAGTTACAGAGTAGCGGCAAAAAATACATGGAAATCCCTAGTAGTACAGCAGTGTGTATGAAATATCTAATGCGATTTGAGTTTAAAATGTTAATCTTGATTCGCCCTTTTGGTTAAGGTCAATTGTAGTACCTGTAAAGATAAGGATAGTATAAGTGTAAGAAAAGCAAATTCATTTAATTCAACAAATTAAACAACAAATAAAACTGTAATGTATGGAGTGTAAGGTGCAACAGATATAAATGTTGATACACAATAAATTTTGAACGTAACAGAGCATCCATCATAGACACTTATGCTATAGAGTGTATTGGATGGACATGTGGTAGAATTAATACACTGAGACATTAAATACAAAATCTAAAGACTAGGCTCACTATATATTGAGCCTTAGTCAGCATGCATCATAGAGGGTAAAATTAAAAAGCTAAAGTTAAAACTAGAACCTAGAACCTGATCAGACTCACTCTGTTTCTAAATGGCTACCGGTACCGCTCAGTGGTGTTTATAGACGTGCCAAAACCAATTGCATTACCTGTAAATATGTTCAACATGTAGTTACAGAAGTAGTCTCTACCAGTACTCAGAAAAAATTCAATGTGATAGATTACAAATTCTGTATTACAATTAATAAAACCTATCTGCTACAGTATAACTAATCTGCAATATATTGGGAGGGCTGCAAGATCTCTCAAAAGAAGAATAGTTTACATTGACGTAATATCTTGAATAATTATCCTAATTATAGTGTTTTGCATCACTTTTCAACTTTTCATCTGTCCATAATGGAGATTCCTCCTGTATGACTGTTTATGGAGTGGAACATGAGAAAATCACATATAGAAGGGGATAGATACAATAAACTGTGTAAACAGGAAGCAGCATGGATGGACAAACTGAATTCCATCCATCCTGATGGTCTCAATGAAGCTATGGAATTGAATAATATTCTTTAGACTTTTTTGATGGCTTTCTTGCACTATTTTTATGTATGTATCATCTCTGCAGTACTCATGTTATTAGTTTCCAGGTTATAACTTTCTTTACATAACTGTTTAATAGAGATAGAATAGAGACTAGCATGTAGTGTTCCTTTGAATAATACTTTAATAGGAATCTGGAGTCTTTTTCCTAAACAGTTATTTTTAGTTTTCTTTATTTTATTCCGTTCATGATATATACAAATTTTTATTTTATTCTATTATTTTTAATTTTTACATTGTTCTTTTTATGTTTTACATCTAGCTATGGAGTAATAATGAAATAATTTTAGTCCGGACTCCATAGAAGATTACTATTTATTACATAAAAACTTCTTAGTTTTATTATGTTTCATTATTTTTTTTAATATATTTTAATATTATTTTTATTTACTTTATATTATTTGTTTTTAGTTATTTACTTTGTATTGTATCAATTCTACATTTTAACAGCATTTACCTCAATTATATTTGAATGCTTTTTATTATTGTACTATATATGTAATTGCATTCCTTTTGAACAGGGTTCACTTCTGTTTATACTTTTTACCTGCTCACAAATCACTAGCTGTAGCATCATGTTAATTGATTGATTGATGAAGGATTTATGTGTATATAAGACTCGGACCAGTATAGAGTTATTTAATTTTATTTTCCCTCTGATGAAATTACATTGTAATGAAACATTTAGAGGTTCATGGATGTTTAGTATTGAGATCTTTCATCCATTTCCAAGCTGTTTCAGGCTGTGTGAGCTACTTAAATCAGCGTAATACTGCAGTCCTACTGAATCCAAAATTACCCAGGGTGCTTGTAAAAGAGCGGTCTAAATTTGTGGCGCACTGACTTTTGGAAAGCCGATTAAAGAGGTGGCAAGAAGCAGAGTTCATTAGATAGACAGTGGCATGTGTACATATTTAGACAAATAGATAGATACCAATTATAAATTGTTAAGTAATGTGCTCTCGCTATATAAATAAATTTGGATGATGATCGACGAAGCTGGCCTGCACCCATAATGAAAAACTTCAAAGACTAGGAATACAATAAATTTGAACATCCATCATAGACACTTATGCTACAGAAAGTGGCAGAGTTCATTGGATGGACAATGGTACAATTAATACAGACAAACAAATAAACAAAAGCACGCTGGTTAAACTGACATCTGTGTATGATAATTTATTGCAAACTTTAATCTAAACAAATATAAAAATCCCATAAAACATGTATAATCACCCTAAATGTGGCAGATATATAATAGAAATCAAATATAAAAATAAAATTACTTTCCAGTATATGCTGTCTGGTTTTTTCAAACTCAGTAATGCTTATAAAATGCTCATAATCCAGTACTCCAATTCTTTGGATAAAATATTCCTTGTAGAATGTTTATCTAATGATACAAACTTTGTGCTCAAAGTCCCCAAAAAATCCTAATGGTGTGTGGCGGACATTACTCAATCAAAAATAATTTTCAATTTCATAAAACTACAGCATCTAATAATGAACCAAATTATATATCTGTTCATTATTTGTTTATAAAGCTGAAATAAAGGGCTTATGAAACTGACAAAGACACTGAATTCTATACAATCCCAACAAGTTCCCAAATTTCCAATATCAATTGGTCTGATGAATCATATTCTATTCCATAAATTATCAAATATTATTCAGCTCTATGATTTCACTAAGACCCTGTGGCATAAGAGTTCTAAATCTAAAAATACAATATGCTTCCTGTTTACACAGGAGGTTAAAGTGATCACCCCCCCCCCCCTTTGGTCATTTGGATTTGTTCTTTGGCTCTAATTTTGAAATCCTTTAAGGTACCTTTTTCACAGGTAATAATATGTCAAGATATGCTATGCATTCTTACTTGTTGGAGAATATTCCTGTTGTGCTTCCTGTGGTGCTTCAGAAATCATAAATAAAGAGGTCTCTATTAACATAAGAACCTAATATATCTTCAAGTCCAATATGGCTAAGTTTATACACATTAAGTCTCTAATCTCCCCTACATCTGAGTTATATTGCATAAAAAAGACTAAGGATCTGTCTTGCCTTTTCAGTTGTTTCCCTCTGCATCACAAGAGTATTACGGTCCAACACCCGAACCTTCCTCAACCCCTTATCCAGCAACATTTTTGAATAGCCCTGTGTTATAAAGAACTGATAAAGTATCTCTGTCTGTCTATTAAAATCATTAGTTCGGTAACAGTTTCATCGGCTATGTAGAAACTGTCCCTTAGGGATGCTATTTTTCCATTTTCTAGCATCATTGCTTTTGTAATGTAAATAATTAAAGGTGTCAAACTCTTTTGTATAAGTTTCTGTACAGATTCTATTTTCCTCGATGACAGTGCAATATCCAAATAGGTGATTTTAGTCGGGTCATGATGACTAGTGAATTTAATACCAAAATTATTACTATTTAAGTGAGAAAGAAATAGTGAAATTGAGTCAAATAATGTTCCCACACAAAATATAAATACTCTATATATATGCCATAGAGTAGTACTAAGGCCTGGATTGCCAACCCGCCACCCTTGTCTGCAGGTTGGGATATCTTGACATCTGTTCTTAATTTTGTTAAGGCTTTCATTCCCTGTCTCGTTGAATTATCCCTTAGAAATCTCTTATTTAATTTTTCACAAAGGGCTTCAAAGTCCTTCATTGTGCTCTTATAAAAGCTTTCAATTAAAGGTGTTGCAACGGATAAAAGTTAGACTTACTTTTAATATCCTGGACGTGCCAAAATTTTAAACATCATAAAATTCAGTTACATCTGTTGGACACTCTGTTTTTAAATGGCTATTCTAGAACGTATACCAGTACCAGCAGTAACAGAACCCCTACTAGCAAAAAGTGGGCATGGTCTGAGCCTTGTCTTGCCACCTCGGGTGGTGTACGGAATGATAAGCATTTTCCTTTTTTGGAACAAATCACCACATTCATTAAATATTTCTCTCTTACTCCTGCTCATTACACCAATACCTGATGTTTTCTTTGAGAGTGAATTTGGAAAAATAATGTTTGGATTTTAAGGACGCTTTTTTCAACTTTCTTCCCACATTACCTTATTTACTAGTAGAGGTAGTAACAGTAAAAGTACTACTGCCAGTACTGGTACTGGTATGCTCCTGATCTGTACAGTGGTCCTTAGCTGCCAAAAGGAGTGTACTTTAACAAGTTGGAGCTAGTTGGAGCTGCCTGCCACCACACCAGTGGAAACCCCAATTAGATAGGGAAAAAAGGGAATGCTATGTTACAGTACTTAAGTTATGACACTGCTCAATAAAATACTTATAATTTAAAAAACTTGTTCCTATTTCTAAGAAAACAGATTTTGTATTTTTTGGGGGTGCTGTGCTGCTCAGAGTCGAAGAAAAGAACACCCTGTTTTTAGGGGGGTGCCGCTGCTGACCCCCAAACACAAACACAATGATTTTTCCTAATTAAATATAGATATCATTTAACGACCCTTTACAACTTCACAAGTATGGAAAATAGAAAAAAGTTTAGAATATAGTTTTGGAGGGGTACTGTTGGTGACCCTGACATTCAAACATCATTTTTTTCCCCACTTACTATAAATGTCACTGAATGATCCTTAAAAACTTGACAATTTTTAAAAAATAGAAAAGATTAGAATACATAGGGATTTTGGGGGGGCATGCAGCTGTGTTGACACTAACACACAAATACCCATTTTTCCCAATTATTATTAAAGTTATTGAATGACGCTTTACATCAGGCCTGTCCAACCTGCGGCCCTCCAGATGTTGTGAAACTACATGTCCCAGCATGCCCTTCCAGCTATCAACAGGTTGTCTACTGGCAAAGCATGCTGGAGCTTGTAGTTTCACAACATCTGGAGGGCCGCAGGTTGGACAGGCCTGCTTTACATCTTCACGAGCTTTGAAAACTAGATAAAAGTTTAAAATATAGAGTATTTTGGAGGGGTTCTGCTGCTGAACATTCCTTTTAGTCGTATCACTTGCACCAGCTACAGATCAGGTGTAAGCGTCGAGTGATAGAGATGACAGCTGTGTATGCATGCTAGAACATGTGTTTTACAATCAGGAGCAACTGTAAAAATTAGAGATGTTCACTGATCCCCGTGTTTTGGTTTTGGGTTTGGGTTTGGATCTGGATTAAGTTCATGTTTTGGTTTTGGTTTTGGCTTTGGTTTTGGCAAAACCGTCCTCTTGTGTTTTGGTTTGGATCTGTATTCTTTTAGAAAAATAGCTAAAATATGCAAAAGTCACATAAATTTGCTCTTTTTTTGTTCTTACATTATTATAAACCTCAATAACACTAATTTCCAGTCAATTCCAGTCAATTTGACCACCTCCCATGTCAAAATATTATTTTCATCCACTTTCAGACAAAGGGGTATATTTACTAAACTGCGGGTTTGAAAAAGTGGATATGTTGCCTATAGCAACCAATCAGATTCAAGCTGTCATTTATTTAGTACATTCTACAAAATGACAGCTAGAATCTGATTGGTTGCTATAGGCAACATCTCCACTTTTTCAAACCCGCAGTTTAGTAAATCTAGCCCAAAGACTGCAGCAAGCTGGCTGGATGCTAAAAGACAGCAATGACACAAACACACAGGAGTTCATAGCACATCTAGGAAACATTGCCACACAGCAGTGGCAGAAAAGATACTGAAAAGGACATGTAAGTTACTGAAAAGGACATGTACATTTTAACAAAGCAAGCACTACAGCGACAAGGAGTGCCACTTTTGTGGCTGAAGTGCTTGGTTTGCTTGGGCCGCCACCAAACAAACTACCCACTGTATACTTAACCACAGATATGTGGGCAAGCGAAACAAGGCAAACTAATGACTGTGACAGCCCACTGGGTTGGTGAATTGCCTTTAGCAGCAGCATATACCCAACTAAGGGATGTCATTGCAAAACGGCTTATCCTGCTTGGACTCTCCTGAGGATATGTCATTTGTGATAACGAAACCAATATTGTGTGAGCATTATAGCGGGGAGAATTTCCATCACATTCCCTGTTTTGCTCACACAATCAACTTGGTGGTACCAAGCATTTTAAAAAAATGACAGTGACATGCTGGAAATGCTGACTGTGTCCATAAATAATTCGGGTCATTATCGACATTCTGCAACAGAATGTAGGAGATTGCAGCTGCTGCAAGAAGAATCGTATTTGAGGGGGAATGTACTTTAGTCCAGCGCAGTGGAGAATACTTTTCGTGTTGTACAAGGTGCTCAAACCACTCCAAGTAGTCACCTGTGAAGTGAGTTCATACACTGTTAGCTTGAATCAAATGATTCCCCTAAATATATTTTTGAAAAGCAGCTGGAGAAATTGAAGGAAGAGATGAAACTAAACAATTCCGCAAACTATGTAGGACTTATAGATCAAGTACTTTATTCGCTTCGCCTTAATCGAAGAGTTATCAACATCTTGAAATCGGATCACTACATTTTGGCAACTGTGCATGATCCTAGGTTTAAGAGCTATGTCTTCTCTTTCTTTCCAGCTGACCCAGATCTCAAGAGATGCAATGAGCTCCTGGTCAGCAAGCTGACAGCTCAAAAGGTATATGACACGACAACTCATCCTCCCTCAGTTTCTTTGGCAACTGCTGCTAGGAAAACAATTAGCTTTCCCAAAACACCCAATGGTGAAGCAGATCAGTCAGCACAACATTTTGACATTTAGTCTGGTGTAAAAGAATTGGCCAGAATTTGTGACAGCTCTGTTGTAAAATGAACTACAAAATCCACGGGGTAGGCCATTACCGGCAATTATATAAAAATACAGAGACTTCTGTAATGGTGACAATGAAGATTGCAGGTGCTGGGATCTAGCTGAGAGAAGGGAGCAAGCTGATGCTGGTATGCTTGTTAATATTTTGGGTAGAATGGCATGTTGGCAATTTTATATTTTTCTACAGTAAACTTTCACCTTTATTAGAGAGGTGTTTTTTTCTTTAAAGGGTATAAGATTTTTTTTTTACACTTTTGTTTCCCTGTCTTAAAACCACTATGCACTTGAACATAGGCTTTAGCACATGACATAGAGCGATTAGTATCATCATGACTGAGACTGGAGAGTGACAAGAACAATGTGACTGAAGAATGGAGAGTGACAAGAACACTGCTACCCCTGTTTCTGTGTGACCAATGGCACTGAGACTGGAGAGTGACAAAAACAATGTTGCTGAAGACTGGAGAATGACAAGAACAGTGTGACTAGAGACTGGAGAGTGACAAGGACACTGCCACCCCTCCTGTTACTGTATGAGCTATGGCACAGTAGAATGTGACTGGATACTTTTAAAAACACTGACAGCCATATTATTTCTATTTCAACAATGATAATTAGCAATGGCATGTAGACTGTATTGGATGTATCTTTCAATGGTTGGCGTCTGTTAGAGCAGAGCAGATCCACTTATAGTTGAATTCTAATGTGTGTATTGCCTGTTGTACATGCTTTTTTTAAAAAACAAAACGATTTACGTTGATTTTGCATGCTTTAATGATTCAGGCCCTATACATGGCTTAATGTTTGTCAAGCAAAACGAGTGTCTATGTGGAACTTCAGACAGTGTATAGATATTTTAATTAATTAATCACAAATTTCTTAGGATTTAACCTTGTATTTGCTTGCAGCAACAAGTCACCAACATACTGAATTTTTTTGCATTTTCCAAACTATGGCATGCAACAAAATATATGTTCACTATTTAATATAATTTGTTTTCAGTTAATACATTTTTTTATGTTGTTAAAATGATGTCTTTTCAAATAAAAGTTTATTTTGTTTAAATATTCTTGCTTCATTGTAGGTAGATTAAAATAATTTGTGCTCTAGAGTGAATGATTTATTATTTCTAATAGTAAACAGTGTGATTAATGTGAGATATTAGTGATGCAGCCGCAGTTCATAATACATCTATGTAATTAGGTAGCAATAGTCAAAAAATGTTTATTAATTGCAAACAGGGCAGTTGCATAGCATTCACAGTACAAAATACATAGACAAAAATATGTTATTAGTCAAGATAAAAATGTGTCTCTTTTCAAATGGGGATGTCACAATACACAATAGATACACACTGTTAAAGTAACATTACTATATTCATACACAGTATAATATAAGAGATACATTTTTAAAAGCGAGCAGTCTTTATTGAGAAGCGCGGGATACTAAACATATTCTAAAAACAGCTGTAATTGATACTAGATTCACCAGAAAGTTGTAGGTTATGGTGAGTATGCCTTATGTATGCCTAATGAAATATCGGCCCATATGCTACTTTTACACATCTAGGTGCTTATCTAAATGTGTCCGATTGAATATATGCATGGAAAGACACTTTATTTAGTGTCAACTCTAAAACAGCCTCTCAGTGTTAATCTGTTCGAGTCATAATGAATATACTTGTTTCAAGTCAGGCAGCAAGAACATGTTTTTTAAAACGCTGTGTATTGAAATATTTTTAGTATTTTTGCTTTATTTTACATGTGATCCAATGAGTAATTAAGTAACCGTGCCCACCACATCTGTTGAAGACATTTCTCGTCCTATAAATAAACAGTTGACCATGCAGCAAAGTATCTGATGGAACATATGCCTTAGATTGCTTGTTTTGTGGATCAGGAATAGAGAATGTATAATCGGAGGCGCATTGAAAATAATATAAAACCACAGAAGTCCAAGTTTATATATATAATACAAGGCAATTAGGTTGCTTATGACATGTAAAGCATAGCAAGAAAAGCAGAAAAATAGGGATCTTAAAGCACTATAGTAAGCATCCAGATGGACAGATACATCATTGTGAAATTTCATTCTATTTAAGTGAAGACACAGAGAGATCATTAGAAGGATTGTTGACATGCAATATATGAGGAATGGTACAATATTCCCACATGTAAATAAAAACATAAATCTTATTTCCATTCGATGTACCTGAGATCTATTTGTAAGAAAGACCTCTGTGGAATTTGTGGAATTTATGTCACTGATCTTAAGCCACAGAAACATTAAAATGTAACAAATTGAGATCAGCACACAAGCAGTAATGAGGAGGACAATCCGTTCTGATATAATCCTCTTCAGACGTGAATAGAAGAGGTTGTGGAAGATGGCAATCTTCAAACAGAAGACTACAGAGAACAGAGTCGCCAACCAGATCCCGCAGTAGTTGGAAAAAAACAAAAGACTGTCAATGGTAATATTTATTATGTCTTGAGCACCTGGGTCAATGTGAAATTCAGGAGATAAAATTAAATCCAGAATTGAAAAAAATTGAATCAGCATCCTCGAGATCCCAAGGGAGGTGAGAACTTGGTCAATGGGAACCACTGCTTTTCCTTTCAGCCAGTAAGAGACATTCACAGCCGGGATAAATGAATGGATCACTAGTCCTGCTGCAAGGACAAATCCTGCTGGAAGAAGTAGTACAATAGAAGCCATCACTTAATAATCCTTCCTGTTGAAAGGAGAAGTCTAATGATGTTAATCTATCAAGTGATCACTTTATTCTGGTGTTGCAATATTTAAACATGCAATGTAAATTATAATACAAATACACTGGCTTATCCAAATAATGATCAAACAATGTTTTAAGTGTAAGTATATAAAATAAAATGGACTATTTACAAATAGAGCCTGTACCCTTTTTTGTGTATACCTTGCATCATACCACATAAATCTTTCTATGGATATATCATTTTTTAAAGCATTCTCTATACAGATGGTCATCAAATGAAACATTTGTCCGTAGAAAAATTGGTGATACCCAGGGGCTAGCTGGGCTGTTGAGCCAATGGGAGGGGTGGGGGGGTGGGGCATTCCGATAGTGGACAACCCTGGGATGGGTCACTTGGCTACCTGCATGTTTTCCCATTTAAAATATTCCTAATAGACTGCTGAGCTAAGTCTCGCCCCCCATTCCCGGGCAAAAATTTTCCGGGCGGCCCCTGGTGATGTCTATAATTACATAGAACATGGAGCAGGTAACACATAAAAAAAAGACTTTGCAAATGCAACGTGTGACCATAACAACTGTGAAAGAGACTGTAATTAAACAAGAGTGGACAAAAACAGCCACAAGTGCATAACAGAGAGGAACTAAAAATTAAATACATAAGTGTAGGTCTCCGTATTTTGAATATGCTATATATATATATATATATATATATATATATATATATATATATATATATATAGTTTATAGTTCTGATATCAGCTCCCCAACATGAAAAGTTTCTTTTGACAGCAGCTACTCCAGCTTAACACACCCCAACCAACAAGGGTGAAATCTAGACATGGAAACACAAATAGAACCGGAGAGCGCTGATAGTGCAGTCATTTTCCAACACAAATAAAACGTGTACAGTTCTTATATAAAATGCGTACAATTAATAAAATTCAAAAGGCTCATCTGTAATTCCCCTGAAGTCTTCCCACATCAGGATTGGAATCCATGGAACAAACAGTAAATTCCTATGAAGAGCAGAGAAAAAGCCACAACATGTGTGGAATTGTTTCCTAAAGGTTTTAATATCACAACGGTTAAAAACACTTACAATAATAAATAAAAATATAGCTTAATTATGGATGCTATAAAAGACTGTTTACTTGCAGCTTGGCCTTTCACCTCTGATGAAGTGCTGGACACGAAACATGAAGGGTGGTCTTGCTGCAAGTGTTATTATCCTGTTTTGTCGGTTGGTCCGGACCTGTGTCGGCGCTTTTTGAGACAATACAGATAAGCTCTGATTTTATTTATTATTTAAGTCTTCTTGAATTTTATTAATTGTACGCATTTTATGTAAGAACTATACAGATTTTGTGTTCAAAAATTACTGCACTATGAGCACTCTCCAGTTCTATTTGAGTTTCCATACATTTATATGTGAGATGAGCGGTTCGGAGAAATCCGACAGATCCCAGATTTGGGGTTTCCGAGTACAACCAAAGCACGACTCCATTATTTGTACCAACATCGGATCTGAAAACGAGGTAAAATGTAATTTCCAGAAAAAACACACACATATTGATATGTTCTACATATATAGTCCTCCCCTTGTTCTCAGTTGCCATTTTAGAACAAACAGCATGTAGGGAAGAAGGTGGCTTTCAGGCTTTACTACTAAAATAGTGTGTAGAGAGTGACTAGAGCGTTAGACATGATGAAATAGGGAATTTTACATAGAAAGCAATAGCTGTGACTAATCTTTAATGCAGTTTATTTCTGTAGTGATCAGTCAGCTAGAATACCAAATGATACAATAAATACACTAGTACAACAATTGCGCCGATGTGACATTAGCAAATAGACAGACAATAATAATGTCTCTAAAGTTCTTTTTTTCTTGTGAAGTGTGATTTCTTCTTTTATTCTTCCAAAGTGTACCAGATATACCTGGCTTTAAACATATAAAAACATAAAAATCGACAATCTTCAAGAGCAGGATTCAGTCTGGGTATAAAGATGTTATAGCATGTAGAAAAACATCAGATAGGATGTTATACAACCAGAATTGGAGATGGCTTCCTCTGCTCACAAGGAACTTTTACAGCTGCTCTCAGATCCCCACTTACACCAACGCGTTTCGAATCAATTTCTTTATCAAGGTGCGGGGCTTTGTGGGAAAATGGTGCTTTTTATACTGCTCATGTCCAATCAAAATTATTAATATACAAACAGGCTAAAAAGGATGAACATTTACATATAATACATAATATGTATTGCACATATATACATCTGTATAAAACAAACAATAAACCATGTATCCAAGTACACAAAAATGTAAAAAAAGAGAAGAAGGAAAATATTTTCCCTTCCTTCCCTACACTTCAATGACTGATTCAACAGAGCCACAACTCAAGCTAAGTATAGATGAAGGATCCCCTAAAATATAAATTGAAAAAAAAGTGATATGAAGTAAAGACTTCAATGCCTAAAAAAACCCAATCTTTACTTCTTATACGTTTTTTTACCCCAATAAAAATGGTTTCTTTAGGTATTGAAGTCTTTACTTCATATACTTCAATTTATATTTTAGGGGATCCTTGATCTTTACTTAGCTTGAGTTGTGGCTCAGTTGAATCAGCTGTTGTGTCAGGAATGCATAGGTTGAGAGTTCGAATCCTGTTGAAGCGGAGAGAAGGAAGGGAAATTTTTTTCCTCTTTCTCTTTTTTTAAATTTATATTAATTTTGTGTACTTGGATACATGTTTTATTGTTTGTATTATGCAGATATACATATATGCAATACATATTATGTATTATATGTAAATGTTTATCCTTTTTAGACTGTTTGCATATTAATAATTGTGATTGGACATGAGCAGTATAAAAAGCACCATTTTCCCAGAAATCCCCACACATTGATAAAGAACTTGATTCGAAACGTGTTGGTGTAAGTGGGGATCTGAGAGCAGTTGTAACAGTTCCGTGTGAGAAGAGGAAGCCATCTCCGATTCTGGTTGTATAACCCCCTATCTACAGAGGTTGATGATTTTCTACATGCTATAACATCTTTATAACCAGGGTAAGCACATTAGTATTTCATGTAATTATTCTTAGTACTTAGTGGAGAAACACAAGTTGCTGCTGTGGTATGACTCTGAGCAGCGCACCCCAAAGTATAATTCGATTTATTTCATTTCAAATCCAAAGTTTTCCTAGTGAAAGAAGCAATATTGTGAGGGTCAGTTTTAGTGACATCTTTATGAAGCAGGACTGTGAGTAGTATCCACCAAAATACAAATATATTTATCTCTTTTGAAAAGAACTTGATTTGAAACATGTTTGTGTAAGTGGGGATCTGAGAGCAGTTGCAACAGTTCCGTGTGAGCAGAGGAAGTCGTCTCTGATTCTGGTTGTATAACCCCCTATCTACAGGCATTGATTTTTTTTCTACATGCTATAACATCTTTATAACAGGGGGGTAAGTGCATACCCTGAAGGGACAGAATCCTGCTCTTGAAGATTGTCGATTTTTATGTTTTTATGTGCTTAAAGCCAGATATATCTGGTACATATCAGAAGAATAAAAGAAGAAATCACACTTCACAAGAAGAAAAGAACTTTAATTTAGAGACATTATTAATGTCTTTCTATTTGTTAATGTCATATAGGCGTAATTGTTGCACTAGTGTATTTATTGTATCATTTGGTATTTAACACGTCTGGGTGATATTGTTATATAGGTTGATTGCTGCAGGTGTGCTTGGAAGTGCAGGTAAATTTAGATACTTATTTATTTATTTATTTATTTTAGAATAGTTTATTTTATTTTTTTAAATATTTTATATAGTAATACATTATACAGACATCATTCTGAACTAGTATTTCGTTATAATTCTACTTAGTACTTAGTGGAGAAACACAGGTTGCTGCTGTGGTATGACTCTGAGCATCGCACCCCAAAGAATAATTAGATTTATTTAATTTCAAATCCAATGTTTTTCTAGTGAAAGAAGCAATCTTGTGAGGGTCAGTTTTAGTGACATCTTTATGAAGCAGGACTGTGAGCAGTATCCACCAGAATACAAATATATTTATCTCTTTTGAAATCTTTTTCTTTTTCTAGTCAAAGTAATTTTAAGTTTGGTGTGGGGCAGTCTCAGTGACCGCTTTATTAAGCATATAAAAAAATGGGTGTTGTGTTTGATTATGGAAAGCAGTATAGCAGGACCCCCCAAAAAAATAATACCTTTCTTTCTTCTAAAATCTAAATTTTTTTCTATTTTGTACTCAAAGTAATTTTGACAGGGGCAGTCAGTGACATCTTTATTGAGCAGGCAAAAAACAGCAGCACCCACCAAAAAAACAAAATATTTCTTTCTTCTAAAATCTTTTTCGCTTTTGTGCTCAAACACAGAAATTTTGTGAGGGGTAGGCTGGGACATCTTTAGTAAGCCGGCAAAAAAAAATTGGTGTTTTGCTTGAGTGTCAGCAACAGTGCCCCCCATTAGAAGTATATTGTGTAGTACATTGTGGAGCAGTGTCTTAAGAATTGTAAGATTACATTCCCTTATTTACCTATCTCATTGGGCATTCCCCTGCTGTGGAACAAGTACATCCAACTTGTTCAAGTAGCATTACTCCTCTTGGCAACCATGGATAACTCTACAGATCAGGAGCATCCCAATACCTTTACAATGGTCTAGTAGTCCTAACAATATATTGCAAAGAGCAACTACATTGCAACAAATAAATCACAAAATCTGTGTTACAATTAATGAAACCCACTGTGTTGAATTTTTTATTGTTACTAGTAAAGACAACCTCATTAGACCTATGCTTATTATGTTTGCAAGAAATTCAGTTTGTCCTTGCACACCTAATTATCTTGTTGCCACACCGAGGATCACCAGCTATAATGTTTGAATAATTTAATTAACTGATTAGTCAATCTGTATAAATAGAACCCAGGAGAGTACTGATTTACTTTATTTTTCCCTCTGATGAAATTATATTCAGTAATGAAACCCGTTAGTTATTGTATGGATGACAAGATCTGGCCCTATTAAAGTGATTCTTGTTCGGACCTACTCTTCCTCACTGGAAGAACAATATCTTTGTGCAAACTCCCATTTGCTATCTGAGGGAACTCTTAATTTCCTTAAGGAAATTGGTGAAGAAAAGTGGTTGTATACCACACAAGGAACAGAGCTTCACAGGAGTAAGTCGGCTTTCTACGAACTATAGTCATTGAACTAAAGAGTACCAGACGGTCTTGGAATGCCGGCATGTTATCGTAGCTGCCAGCCAAAACACAGAAGCATGATCTATACTAATGCCAGACTGCAATCCATTATCTCTACATTCAGCTGCCACCATACACTGCTGGATCTATCTGGGCAGATCGGACGGACGAGTGAGAGCTTCCAGTGGGTCTGCTAGTGCAGCTGTTTCCTTGGTTATTGATTTATGGCGATTGGAAGCTCAGTCTGGATTTAGCCGCCTGTTATGTGAGAGCTGCGGTCAGGTTTGTTCATGAGCTTCCCTCTGTCTAGTGGGGCAGCCTTACCTTGCAGTGTATACCACTTAGCCATATTGATGCCTACTTGTAGATTTTACATTTACGATCAGTGACTTGAGGCTGTCTATTGTTTCAAAGATTTTGAACTTGGATTACCTTGTGTGAACTCTTAGCTATTTAACATTCACAATCCACTTTCAGTTTGGGACTATTTAAGTGATTGATCATCTAATTAGGATGCCTTTAGCTTCCAAATAATACCGAATCAGATCATAGAAACAAAGAGTTTGCACTCTTTGTATCATAGCTAAACAGTTGGTCTGTTTAAACAGACTGTACATTACCTGAAGTTCACTAAATAGTTTGTTTGTTCAATTCACTTTCTTTCTAGCAAACAATGAGCACACTGCATTGTGCATATTATTTAGAATCAATTAGAATCATATTTAAATTACACTAACTCCTGACATCGAGTTAGTAATTGACTTTATTTTGTAACAGGGTTTGCATATCTCATTTTTAATCATGCATTTATTATACTAATTGCAAATTATTTGATGTGTATCTATGTGTCATTTGTTGTTTATTAAATTTTTTCTACACATGATCTGGTGACCTGTGAGCCATTTACATATATATTTTATTTATGTCTTTAATTTATATTTTTCAGTGATTTCTACTTAGGTTTTTAGTGCTGTAATATAATTTTTCTTGTTGCTTTCAATCAGTTGCTGCCTCCTTTTTATAGCTGCTTGAGCTTTGTTGGTTGAGTACTGATTGTATTGATTTATATTTGGCGCCATCATCAAAGGTTTTTTTTTTTGTGTTTACACCGATGGTGAATGTAAAAGGTTACGACATCTGGTCAGGCTTAAAAGAAATGGCCAAATATATTGACACCTCTACCGTTTCTCACTCAGATACAACTTGTCTTAGTAGAATGGTGGAGGATGACTTTAATGATAAAGTAGAACTTTCACAGCATCTCAGACAGCCCCTTTAAATTCTGGGATAGAAAAAAAGGCAATTTTGAGTCTCTTGTACAAACTAGCTATGGTTTACTTAAGCTGCCCACCCTCCACTATGTATTTGGAAAGAGTGTTTAGTGCAGCCGGGTAGATTGTGAGTGATCATCGGAGGAGACCACTTCCCAAAAAACTGCCAATCACAAACCGAATATGTAAATTCATGACATCAATGATAAGGATGATGAAGAGGGTGATAATGACATTGTCAACATAGATGAGCATGACCACTGTTAGCCAATGCCCATTAGTTCATCAACCAGCAACCAAAATGTTCTCTTTTTGTGGGTGCCCAAACAAATCAAGCACTTCAGCCACAAAAGTGGCAGTCACTGTCACTGAAGTGCTTGGTTTGTTAAACTATGTGCATGTCATTTTTAACATAGGGGTGAGTGGGTGACACCAATGACAATTCCATCTAGCGCTATTTGACATTTCGGTCTTGGTCTATCATCTTGTGTAACTGTAAAATGATATGCGTTCGATGGCTAGACATTTGGTCGACATTCAGAAAATAAACATTAGGTCGCCAATTCCGGTGTCATTAGTATTATTAGGTCGCCAATTCACATGGTGGACAGTATGATTAGGTGAACATTTCAATTGTTGACAGTATTATAGGGATAGGGTTTGATATAGAAACAGGGTTAGGGATAGTGTTAGGGATGGGGTTAGGGATAGGGACAGGGACCAGGATAGGGACAGGGACCAGGATAGGGACAGGGTTAGGATCATGGCCAGGGTTAAGGATAATACTGTCTATATTTGAATTGTTAACCTAATAGATTAAGTCTTATTTTATTTGTTTATCGGACTCATTTTGCACCCTCCAACTGCACTTCAGCTGAGATATTTGATGAAAGTGATGCCTGTGCCATGTATTTGTGCCACTGCTCTGTCACTAATTGTAACCAGCTAGATTGCTGCAGACCCTTGGTCAAATTGGTGAAAATTTGGATATTTGTGAAGAGATCATTACAAAATAGACTGGAAATAACTGGAAATTAATGTTAATACTATAAGTAGTAATAGAGAAGCAAAAACAGCTCAAAATTACTTAATTTGACCTATTTTTCACAATTTTTAATTAAATCCAGATCCAAAACCAAAACCTTCCCCTGATTTTGGGGTGTACAATGTAGCAAAACAAAAACACTAAGATGTCTCTAGTATAATAAATATATATATATATATATATATATATATACATACACACACACACAGACACACACACACACACACATATATATATATATATATATATATATATATACACACACTCTTCCCATTTTAATAGGTAAAGTAAAATATTTTCTGATTCTTACAGTTAAATACAGCATAGTGAGTGAGTATTGGTGATGCCGTGGCCATTCAATATCATCAGCATTTTGTCTTAACAAATGATAAACTGTGTTTTTTATAGTGCAACCTCAATATAAATATGAACAAAGGACAGATGTGACATACTGTACAGTCTTTACTCATCTTAAGGAAGAATCTTAAAACAATACATTTAACTAATAAGTGTTTTCATTTCATCTGATTTTTTTCTAGAGAATCAATCACAATTCAATGACTGTAAATTATGATAACATTTTTGCAACATCTTTTTTCTTTTATAACATTTTTCCTTGATAGCTTACAAGTAGCAGTATACCATGGATTGTATAGAAGTATCCAGACAGAATGTTACATTATTATTACATTTCCCTCTGTTCGTGTGAATACACTGAAGGGATTACATTCCCTGCAATGAGTCTCCGGATATCACAGCGATGTCAGGCTACATTCATTTAGCGAGTACTATGATACCAAAATATTGCTGATTTTCCTGTGCATCTGTATGTATTTGAAGAGTGAAGATATATTGCAGTAGAGGGCCTTCAAAAGCGTTCAGGAGGCTCTCTTCGCCACGCTATGGAGACTTTATTTTCTCTATAGAAGTAACTGTAAGATTTGATTATGTGAGCTATATGAGAAATCAACATATAGTTCCCACTATGAAATAAATAATTTGTTCTACTCACCACAAAACTTTTTATTAAACGCTTGCGATTTGTAATGTGATTTATCCAGAAAAACTAGACAGTATAAGAGATGCACTGCAGCCCAGAAGGAATAATTAGATTTAAGACCTTTCATGATATAGTCATCTTAACAAGCAGAACAACAACATAATGGCAGTGGGAGATCTTCAAGAAGATGACAACAGAGATTAGTATTGACAAACAGATGCTGGAATAGTTGGGTACAACCTTGATAGTATATACTATGAAAATGCTAGAGTTAGCTTTCAAGAATTAGTATATTTAAAAAAAAAATGTTGATACCTGTAGAGAGGGCAGAATGTGATCAGCAGTTGTCACTGGTCTTCCTTTCACCCAGTCAATTACATTCCAAGCTACAATAAATGATTGTACTATTAGTCCTGCTATAAAGGCAATTCCTGCTGCAATAACAAGATTCGGATATTAGATATTATGTTTTACATCTATAGCAGTGAACATCCATCCAGTAATGTAAATGATCTGTTAAAACAGCAAGTCTTATTTTATTAAATCCCCAAATAACCTCTCTACATGTAAATGTCAGTGTTCAAAATAACATGCAAATTATAATGCAAAAATATACTGATGTTCATGGAATTATCAGTAGCAGGAAGTAAATGAATTGTAAAGCTTTATGCAAACTAGCACAAAAAATAAAGCAAATATTATAAAACAAGAAAGAGAGAATAACTACAAAAATAGAATGTTTCAAATAAGTTAATGAACAAGCATTAAAATGGAACACACTTAGCCGACTATTAGCAGGACACACAATTTTTTCTTAAACCAATATGCAGTTTAATTTTTTATTTTTTTTATTATCCTTTATTTAAATGGCACCTACATATTATGTAGCTCTGTACTGTAATCATATTTAATCAGTCCCTGCCCCATTGGAACTTTCTATTGAAAGTCTCTATCTCGCAAACACATGCACACGCTAGCATACTACATTTATCTGTACACAATGATACGCATGTAGATTAAGTGCTATTACATAGAAACATAGAAACATAGAATTTGACAGCACATAAGAACCGCTTGGCCCACCTAGTCTGTCCATTATTTTATCAACCTATGGTAACCTTAAACCTTATTTGATCCTTTATTCTTTATAAGGATATTCTTATGTCTATTCCAAGCATGTTTAAACTGCTCTACTGTATTAGCCTCTATCACCTCTGATGAGAGGCTATTTCACTTATCCACTGCCCTTTTTGTGAAGTAGTTTTTCCTCAAATTTCCTCTGAACCTACTTACCTCCAGTTAAATTGCATGTCCTCATGTTCTAATACTTCTCTTCCTTTGTAGAATGTTTCCCTATCATGTCCCAATTTTCCTTTCTCTGTTGCAAAGTATACATATTAAATAGTTTTAGTCTTTCCGGGTAAGTTTTGTGCTGTAGGCAATGCACCTTTTTAGTTGCCCTTCTTTTGTACAGTTTCTAATGTATTTACATCCTTCTGGAGATATGACCTCTAGAATTGAACACAGTATTCTAGATGAGGCCGTACCAATGACCTATACAGTGGCATTATTACTTCTTTCTTTCTGTTACTGGTTCCTCTCCCTATGCAACCAAGCAAAGCATCTAACTTGCCTTCCTCAAGGGCCTGATTAAGGATTCTGGACGCCCTAGGCTAATGCGGCTGCAGCGTCCCGTCCCCCCGATGTATAGATTTAGAAGAACACTCCTGAATATGAATGTTCAGGTGTATTCTTCAGCATTCAAATTTAGACAGATTGTGCCATTGTCTCTTGCCTGTTCTTGCTAAAAACTGATAGACATGCAAAAGTTTTGTACAACTCAGGAAAGGGCCAGATGGAGGTCTAAGGGATGCCTGCAAGATACCAATGGTATGTGGACAAGGTAGGCTGGTTGCTCCCAAATTAAACCTATCAGCACTAGCTAAGGCAGCACATGGAATAGCTCATGTTGGAAAAGAAGGTATGTGTAGAACATTTGGGAATAACTGGTATGCACCTGGATTCACATCCCATGCAGAAAAGAAAGCACAGTTATGCCTCATCTGTAAGATAATTAACCTGGGTAAGGCAATACCAACATAGCCATCACACATCCCTCCTGCAACAAGCCCATTTCAGAGACTGCAGATTGATTTCATACAAATGGCAAAGGTCAGAAATTTGCAATATGTATTGACTTACATAGATGTATTTTCTGGTTGGATTGAGGCCTATGCAGCCGCAGCATGCGCGGCTGCATTTGTAGCTAAGAAAATAGTGCGAGAGTTTGTGTCAAGGTATGGTATCTCAAAGATAATAGAGAATGACAGGGGAACATACTTCACAGGGAAAGTATTCTAAGCAATGTGTGAGCACATAGGAATAAGGAGAAAATTATACACACCAAATCACTCATGGGGTAGTGGTAAGATAGAGAGGTGCAACAGGCCATAAAGAAAAAGTTATCTAAAGTGACAGCAGAGAATAGCATGAATTGGCTACAGGATTTACGCATGGCATTGCATAGTCTACGCACAACCCCAAAGCCACCACTAAATCTCCCACCATATGAAATCATATTTGGACGACAACCTTCTTAAAAGTTGCTGAAAAGGATAATTTGGATACACTCTTCGCACTGTAAGAAGGTAGGTCTGATCAAGATCTCAAATACCAAAGTGAGTAAAGGCGCAGAACCAGAAATCAACCTTACCAAACTGTTCTTTGTGACTGAAGATGGCGTTATAGGATGTTGATGTTTTTATTATCCATATATTGGGTACCTGGCAGTGGCCATTGTCTTGATAACAAGATTTGCCCTAATGGCTTATATATTGGAACCTGTAGAAGGCTATAAAAGTGTGGTGGTGAGTAAGAACCAATGTATGGAAGATTAACCCACAGGTACTAACAAGGTAACCATGTCAGGTTCTGCTGACATTTTACAAAAAGGGTATCCAATATTTACCCTTAAGACAAATTATCACACTCACATGCTTCCAACGCACAATACTGGGCATACAAAGTCAAATGACCATTAATGGATAAACTCATTTCAAATGAGAGTATATTGAAAATATCTCACCTGATCAGATGTACTGGCTGGATGGGGGATGAGAATCCCAGTCTAAGTATCCACACAGCCAGATGAATGGCTTTAAGACCCAAATGTCTTTCAGACAGTCATACTATCATTGGCGAAATGCGTCACTGACTATACATTTCTCATCCTGGTGGGGATGTGTCACGGGCACTAGGAGTCTTTACCCAGGGATCACCAGGTGGTAGGCTTACCAGAGCAATATAGATGGTAATAGGGTACTCTGGTAGCTGGGTGATCACGGACCAGGAAACAGCAGATGATGAGATGCTCAGGAAAGTCTATGACTAGCAGCACTGGTAATATGGAGGTAATAGTACACGAGGAACTGTAGGACAAGGACACGTGAAGGTAGTCAGTGGTCTGCGGTAGCAAGTTGTACCACTGCTATAGTGAGGAGGAATGTCCAACAGAAACGAGGAGGTGATGAGAGTCAGCGGTCTGCGGATAGCAAGTGGTACCGCTGTCTGAGTGAAGGAGTGGAATCCAAGTGGAGGTATCCGGGGAATCAGTGGTCTGCGATAGCAAGTTGTACCACTGCTATGTGAGAGGATACTGGAACAGGTGATACTGGAAACAGGGATCAGTGGTCTGCTGCCAGCAAGTTGTACCACTGAATATATATGTGAGGAGGTGCACGGGGAGAGACTGCAACACAGGATATACACAGGCACCTTATATACGATCCACAGTAACATGCACAATATATATATAAATGACTGAACAGGTCTGCAAATATAGGAAGTCTCTTGAAGTAGTCCAGCACAAGTTAACACAGTCAATGATGGCAATAGACTCAGCGGATAGCAGACTCCAGAGGAGAACCAACACAGTCCAGCAAGATATGCAATACACCAGCACAGTCAATGAGAAGTATGCATACCGTGGTTCAGAAGCAGGCAGTCAGATAGGAGTGCAGGGATACCTGAGCGGCAGGAGGCCGGCTGGATGAGAAGTCCCAGGATACCTGAGGCAGCGGTCAGTAGGTGCAGCGCACAGATAAGTAGACCAACAGGGACACGAATCCACAGGAATCAATAACACGTGGAACTGGACTCACGCAGGACCCAGGAGAGTGGAGATGATCCAGCAGAGGAGTAGTAGATGAGATATAAATCCAATGCAGAAAGGAGGGTAGACCTGCGGGACACGTGAAGGCGTGGAGAGCGGATCAGCAGTAGATGGATGATAGCGCGGTCAGCAGCAGCAGGGCTCTGCGGTACACGGAGGTAACCAGTAGCAACCAATAGTTGTCAGAAGCGATGGAACACGGGAGAGCAGAGTAGACCAGGAGCTGTTGATCACGGAGAGTAGCAAATGGCAATGAGAGCAGCAGTCTCGAGGAAACACAGGAGAGCTGAGAAGAGACTGCAGTGCACAGGAGCAGCGGATAGGAATCAGCTAACTTGTCACGATGATGAACACAGGCGAGTTGTAGGCTGGAGGCTGTAGTGCACGGAAGCAGCGGGTAGACATCAGCTAACAATCCCGATGATGAACACAGGCGAGTTGTAGGCTGGAGGCTGTAGTGCACGGAAGCAGCGGATAGACAACAGCTAACAGTCACGATAATGAACACAGGCGAGTTGCAGGCTGAAGGCTTGTAGTGCACGGAGGCAGCGGATAGGAATCAGCTCACGGACTTGATGAGAAACAGGTGAGTGGATGTAAAGTAACGGTTGGAGTGCACAGGGGCAGCGGGTAGGAACCAGCAAACAGTCACAGTGAAATATAATAGCGATGATGTGGATTAGAGGACTGAAGTGCACGGAGGCAGCGGATAGGAATCAGCAAACAGTCACAACGATAAGTAATAGCGTTGAAGTGGTTTGGAAGACTGTAGCGCACGGAGGCAGCGGATAAGAATCAGCTAACAGTCACGATGATACAGTTGATGGTAGAAGTGGTATGGGAACCACAGAAGTAGAAGTGGTTTGGAAACCACAGAGGTAGAAGTGGTTTGGAAACCACAGGAATCAGCAGCGCTGAAAACACGAGGAATACAGGAACACCTTCAGAGACTCATAGGGAATGAGACTCCAAGATCAGGCAACGTGGTGTTGACCACAGGTGCTTAATATAGGGAGTGTTGCCTGATCTGCCAATTGAGTTAAAGGGACATACACTGAAGTATAGGAAAGGGCTGCGCATGCGCAGACCCTCAGGATGGAGGACGACCACGGTTCCTAAATGTCCGGGAAGAGGCACTCACGGTACGGTGAGTGACAGTACCCCCCCTTTTAAAGGTGGGCACAGAACGCCTGGAACCGGGCTTGTCCGGATTTTTGGAGTAGAACCTCTTCAAAAGGGCAGGAGCATTAAGATCTTCAGCTTTGATCCAAGAGCGCTCCTCAGGACCAAAGCCCTTCCAATGAACGAGGAAACGGAGGACTCCTCGCGAAATTTTTGCGTCTAGTACCTCAGTAATCTCAAAATCCTCCTCCTGATGAACTTGAACTGGCTGCGGAGCTGAGGGAGGATTTGAGAAACGGTTGATAATAAGAGGTTTGAGTAAAGACACATGGAAGGCATTAGAAATCCGAAGATTCTTAGGAAGAAGAAGTTTCACACATACTGGATTGATTACTTGAATGATCCTATATGGACCAATAAAACGAGGGGCGAATTTCATAGATGGAACCTTCAAACGAATGTTTTTAGTAGATAACCAGACACGATCTCCAATTTTTAGTGGTGGAATAGCCCGCCTCTTCTTATCTGCGAAAGATTTATATTTGATAGATGTCTTCTTTAAACAGGTTTTGACCTGAGACCAGATATTTTTAAAGGTCTGACAAGCAATCTCCACCGCAGGAACTTGGGTGGGCGGGAGGGCAGGAAATTCCGGAAAAGACGGATGGTGACCGTAGACCACAAAAAATGGAGTTTTGGATGATGACTCGTGATACATGTTGTTATGGGCGAATTCAGCCCAAGGGAGCAACTCTACCCAGTTGTCTTGATTGGCTGATGAGAACATCCTTATAAAAGTCTCAAGATCTTGATTGACACGTTCAGTTTGTCCGTTAGATTGCGGATGGTAAGAAGATGAGAGTGCTAATCGTATGCCCAAGGTTTTACAAAGGGCTCGCCAGAATCTGGAAACTAATTGTACTCCTCTATCCGACACAATCTCAGACGGACATCCATGGATACGGAAGATCTCTTTAATGAAATGTTCAGCCAGAATGGACGAGGAAGGCAAACCAGCCAGAGGAATGAAATGAGCCATCTTCGAAAATCTGTCCACCACCACCCAAATAGTGTTATGATTCTTACTAGGTGGTAAGTCAGTAACGAAATCCATACTAATATGGGTCCACGGTTTGGACGGAATGGGTAGTGGTCGCAGCAACCCTGCTGGAGTTCTGCGGGAGGATTTAAACTGGGAACATAGCTCACAGGAAGCAATGAACTCTTTGACGTCTTTCCTCATTGAAGGCCACCAGTAACTTCGAGAGAGAATCTCAAAGGTCTTGTGTTCACCGGCGTGTCCAGAAAAACGAGAGGCATGGAACCACAAAAGGATTTTCCTCCTTAGAGTAGGAGGCACGAGGGTCTTCCCAAATGGTAGCGTTTTGGTGGATGAAGCAGCCAGTGAGATACATTTGGGGTCTAGAATGGTATGGTTGGAAACCTCTTCTATATCAGAGGACGTCATAAAAGCTCTAGATAAAGCGTCAGCTTTTTTGTTCTTGGCAGCTGGTTTGAAGGTTATTATTAATTCAAAACGGGAAAAGAAAAGAGACCATCTTGCTTGACGAGGGTTCAAGCATTGGGCAGACTGGAGATATGACAAGTTCTTATGATCTGTGAAGATCGTCACCGGATGGCGAGCTCCTTCCAATAAGTATCTCCATTCCTCTAATGCAGCTTTGATAGCCAGTAACTCCTTGTCCCCGATAGTATAATTCTTCTCTGCGGGCAGGAGACCCCGAGAATAGAAGGCACAAGGATGAAATTTTTGCTGTTCCGAGCGTTGGGAGAGAATAGCTCCTAAGCCCACATTAGAGGCATCTACTTCCAGGAAGAAGGGGAGTGTCACATCAGGCTGTCGAAGGATTGGAGCCGAAGAGAAGGACTCTTTTAGTGTTTGAAAGGCTTGAAGAGCCTCAGATGACCATTGCTTAGGATTAGCCCCCTTCCTAGTCAGGGCCACAATAGGAGATGCAATGGAAGAAAAGTCTTGAATGAAGCGTCTATAGTAATTGGCAAAACCTAAAAAACGCTGGATAGCACGAAGAGTAGTTGGCTGGGGCCAATGTAGTACAGCATTCACCTTGTCGGGATCCATCTTCAGGCCAACTCCGGAAACTATATACCCCAAGAATGGAATCTGGGGTAATTCGAATGAACATTTTTCTAATTTACAGAACAATGAATTTTTCCGTAGCCTGGAAAGGACTTCTGCCACATGTTGGTGGTGAGAAGGCAGGTCCTGTGAAAAGATCAATATGTCGTCCAGGTAGACGACGACACATACATATAATAAGTCCCGGAAGATCTCATTAATGAAACCTTGAAAAACAGCGGGGGCATTACACAGCCCGAAAGGCATTACCAGATATTCGTAATGCCCGTCTCTGGTGTTAAACGCTGTCTTCCATTCGTCACCGGAACGGATTCTGATTAAATTGTAGGCACCACGAAGATCCAACTTAGTAAAGATACGGGCTCCCTTGATGCGATCGAATAGCTCAGTGATCAGCGGAATGGGGTACCGATTCTTGATAGTAATGGCATTGAGTCCACGAAAATCTATGCAAGGGCGTAAAGATCCATCCTTCTTTTTAACGAAGAAGAACCCAGCTCCAGCGGGAGAGGTGGAAGGTCGAATAAACCCACGCTGGAGGTTCTCCTGTATATACTCAGATGTAGCTTGAGTTTCAGGTAACGAGAGTGGATAGACCCGGCCCCTGGGGGGAGTCTTGCCAGGTAGAAGGTCGATCGGACAATCCCAAGAACGATGAGGAGGAAGACGTTCAGACTGAGCTTTATCAAAAACATCAGTAAATGAAGCATATTGAGGAGGGAGTCCCGGTGAGGTAGATGAGATGGAAGATTGCTGTACTTTGAGAGGAATGACTTGGGAAAGGCAACGATGGTGACATTCAGACCCCCAAGACGTGACTTGAGGGGTGCGCCAGTCATTCTGGGGAGAGTGACACTGAAGCCATGGAAGGCCTAAGACAATTGGACTTGTCGTAACAGGAAGGATTAAAAACGATATTTCTTCATGATGCAGGGCACCAATCTGAAGGGTTACTGGAGACGTACTCTGAGTGATGAGACCGTTGATGAGACGTAATCCATCTATAGCTGTCACAGTAATGGGTGTTTTTAAGGTAATCACAGGTAGAGACCATTGATTTACTAATGATTTGGAAATAAAATTTCCTGCTGCTCTGGAATCAATCAATGCCTGTGACTCAAAGGTTTTGGTAGCACAGGAAATCGTAACGTCAAAGGCGCAGACTTTAGATTTCATGGAAGATGGAGAGGACTCCAGGGACCCTAACTTCACCTCTCCAGAACTAGTTAGGGCCTGGCATTTCCCGATCTCTTAGGGCAAGAGCTGAGCATATGAGTGGAATCAGCACAATAGATACAGAGTCTATTCTTTACTCTTCGTTTCCTCTCCTCTGAAGATAATTTGGAACGTCCTATCTCCATGGGAATCACAGAGGGTGAAACTGGACGAAATTGAGGGTTAGAACGAAGAGGTGCTTTAGCAGAAGTTGTTTTCTCAGCCTCTCTTTCACGAAATCTCATATCAACACGATGGCAAAGAGAGATCAGATCTTCAAGTGACGGAGGAAGCTCCTGGGTAGTCAGTGCATCTTTAATTTTATCGGAGAGCCCCTGCCAGAAGGCGGCAACTAGGGCTTCAGTGTTCCACTGAAGTTCAGAGGCTAGGATCCTAAATTGAATGACGTACTGTCCTACTGTATGAGATCCTTGTCGCAGACGGAGGATGCTGGAAGCAGCGGAGGTCACACGACCTGGTTCATCGAACACACTTCGAAATGTAGCAATGAATTTGGCACTATCTTGCAATATTGGGTCGTTTCTTTCCCACAGAGGGGAGGCCCAAGCCAGGGCTTGTCCAGAAAACAAAGAGATAAGATAGGCCACTCTGGAACGATGGGTAGAAAAATTTTGAGGTTGGAGCTCAAAATGGACTGAACATTGGTTAAGGAAACCCCTACAAGTTTTGGGGTCCCCATCGTACTTTGACGGAGTAGGCAGGTGAAGCGTAGAAGCTGTAGGCACCTGGGATGGCACTGGGGAAACGGAGGAAAGCACAGGAGCCTCAGTAGTAGCTGTCACTGTCTGTCCAGATGTTCCTTGGGAGGTTAACGATTGATAACACTGAAGTAACAGCTGTTGGCGGGCATCCTGTTGCTCTACACGGCTGACCAGATGCTGCAGCATCTCTTTGGCTGTAGGTTCCGTATCTGGGTCTGTCATGGCCTGATCTTACTGTCACGGGCACTAGGAGTCTTTACCCAGGGATCACCAGGTGGTAGGCTTACCAGAGCAATATAGATGGTAATAGGGTACTCTGGTAGCTGGGTGATCACGGACCAGGAAACAGCAGATGATGAGATGCTCAGGAAAGTCTATGACTAGCAGCACTGGTAATATGGAGGTAATAGTACACGAGGAACTGTAGGACAAGGACACGTGAAGGTAGTCAGTTTTCTGCGGTAGCAAGTTGTACCACTGCTATAGTGAGGAGGAATGTCCAACAGAAACGAGGAGGTGATGAGAGTCAGCGGTCTGCGGATAGCAAGTGGTACCGCTGTCTGAGTGAAGGAGTGGAATCCAAGTGGAGGTATCCGGGGAATCAGTGGTCTGCGATAGCAAGTTGTACCACTGCTATGTGAGAGGATACTGGAACAGGTGATACTGGAAACAGGGATCAGTGGTCTGCTGCCAGCAAGTTGTACCACTGAATATATATGTGAGGAGGTGCACGGGGAGAGACTGCAACACAGGATATACACAGGCACCTTATATACGATCCACAGTAACATGCACAATATATATAAATGACTGAACAGGTCTGCAAATATAGGAAGTCTCTTGAAGTAGTCCAGCACAAGTTAACACAGTCAATGATGGCAATAGACTCAGCGGATAGCAGACTCCAGAGGAGAACCAACACAGTCCAGCAAGATATGCAATACACCAGCACAGTCAATGAGAAGTATGCATACCGTGGTTCAGAAGCAGGCAGTCAGATAGGAGTGCAGGGATACCTGAGCGGCAGGAGGCCGGCTGGATGAGAAGTCCCAGGATACCTGAGGCAGCGGTCAGTAGGTGCAGCGCACAGATAAGTAGACCAACAGGGACACGAATCCACAGGAATCAATAACACGTGGAACTGGACTCACGCAGGACCCAGGAGAGTGGAGATGATCCAGCAGAGGAGTAGTAGATGAGATATAAATCCAATGCAGAAAGGAGGGTAGACCTGCGGGACACGTGAAGGCGTGGAGAGCGGATCAGCAGTAGATGGATGATAGCGCGGTCAGCAGCAGCAGGGCTCTGCGGTACACGGAGGTAACCAGTAGCAACCAATAGTTGTCAGAAGCGATGGAACACGGGAGAGCAGAGTAGACCAGGAGCTGTTGATCACGGAGAGTAGCAAATGGCAATGAGAGCAGCAGTCTCGAGGAAACACAGGAGAGCTGAGAAGAGACTACAGTGCACAGGAGCAGCGGATAGGAATCAGCTAACTTGTCACGATGATGAACACAGGCGAGTTGTAGGCTGGAGGCTGTAGTGCACGGAAGCAGCGGGTAGACATCAGCTAACAATCCCGATGATGAACACAGGCGAGTTGTAGGCTGGAGGCTGTAGTGCACGGAAGCAGCGGATAGACAACAGCTAACAGTCACGATAATGAACACAGGCGAGTTGCAGGCTGAAGGCTTGTAGTGCACGGAGGCAGCGGATAGGAATCAGCTCACGGACTTGATGAGAAACAGGTGAGTGGATGTAAAGTAACGGTTGGAGTGCACAGAGGCAGCGGGTAGGAACCAGCAAACAGTCACAGTGAAATATAATAGCGATGATGTGGATTAGAGGACTGAAGTGCACGGAGGCAGCGGATAGGAATCAGCAAACAGTCACAACGATAAGTAATAGCGTTGAAGTGGTTTGGAAGACTGTAGCGCACGGAGGCAGCGGATAAGAATCAGCTAACAGTCACGATGATACAGTTGATGGTAGAAGTGGTATGGGAACCACAGAAGTAGAAGTGGTTTGGAAACCACAGAGGTAGAAGTGGTTTGGAAACCACAGGAATCAGCAGCGCTGAAAACACGAGGAATACAGGAACACCTTCAGAGACTCATAGGGAATGAGACTCCAAGATCAGGCAACGTGGTGTTGACCACAGGTGCTTAATATAGGGAGTGTTGCCTGATCTGCCAATTGAGTTAAAGGGACATACACTGAAGTATAGGAAAGGGCTGCGCATGCGCAGACCCTCAGGATGGAGGACGACCACGGTTCCTAAATGTCCGGGAAGAGGCACTCACGGTACGGTGAGTGACAGGATGGCAATTAAAAGAATTTTTATTGACACTTTTTGATATTTATACATTTTTTATCTTTTTTTTCTTATGTTTTCTAAGAAATAAGGATGTACGTGTTAGAACATTATGAATATGTTATTAGTCATGCAACTTGTAATCGATAAATAACAAGTGGGTAAAATGGAGTCCTAAACTTTTAGACTGAAGTCAGCAGAAATATATACTCTCATTTTGTAAGATTGTTGTTTTGCTTGCTGTTGTTATTTATTTTTGATTTTGAAGCAAACCTTAATATCTTCAGACTTCTTTTCTGGACATTCAGTTATTTCAACATTATTAAGCCTTATGGTGTTGTCTTTAATGCTTAACTTCATCATCTCCACTAGATTTTTGGAGTTTAGTTCCGAGCCTGCTCTATGAAACAAGTAGTCCATTTTGGAAAATCCTATTTCCTAAGATTGTTGTACTGCAGATCAAGAAAAAAAGAATTCAGAAGTGGAAAACAATTCCAAAAATAAAAGGTCATATTGTGCCATAATAATAATAATAATAATAATAATAATAATAATAATAATAATAATAAAACATAACAATTGCATTGGTTATCACTTGTAGAGCATAACATTTTGAAAGTGGTGGCTCTGATTTTCTTGTTATATTATTGCTACATTTCATTCTGTTCAGGTGAAGGTACAAAAAGAAGATTATAAGAAAGACTAATGGCACCAAGTACATAACAAATGGGGCAACAACCATACATGAAAAAAATCACATATTTATTTGATATATGAGTGAGTTCTGTGAGTCTTTTTAATTATATGATCATGTGTTGAGTTATGTTGCTGTGTAAATTCATTGTCCCACATAAAATGAAAATTTTGACAAAGAACCAGCACAGAAACAAAAATGAGGTGGACGACCCTCTCTGATAAAATCATCTTCAAGTGTAGGAAGAAGACATTATGGAATTGGAGATCTTAAAGCGGAAGACAGCCAAAAGAAGAGTTGATATCCAGATGCTGAAGTAGCGGTGAATAATTCAATAAACCTAAAACACATCTTTATTGTATTACATTTTATATTATTCTGAAAGAATATTGAAAACACATATCCACCATGCAAGCAAAGAGAAAAAAGATTATTGAGATCCCGAGTGAGGTGATAATTTGGTCAGTAGTTGTCACTAGTCCTCATTTAAGCTAGTCAGTGATATTAATAACTGTAATAAATTAATGTATCAATAGTCCTGTTGTAAATGACATATTATATTTAAATATTTGTTGCAATAATTTTGTTAATCTTTTAATGTCTAATGTATATTAGATACATAGTATTAATATTCAGCTCCTGCTTAATTGTTTAGCAAATACTATAAATGGCAACATTTTTCAATTGACATACTGTATTTATATACTGTATTTGTTAATGTATTATAATTAGAGAAGAGTTCAGAGTGATCAGGGCTGCAGTTGTACCAGGAATTCTTTTTTGTGATTTATTGCTGCTGTGATGGTACCTATTCCTCTGATTATGTCACATATGGTGGAGAAAAAGCTTGCAAAGGTCTGCACATATTAAAAACTGAAGCAGTTTTGAGATACTTTCAGGAACCAGATCTGTGTGTGTGCTTGGAAAGTTTAAAAGGGACAGACACCATGGAGAAACAGGTGCATGTCTTGTCAGGAGATAAAAGCAGCTAAAATAAGCTAAAAATTGGAGTGTTTATGCACAGTAACAGTGGGAAATTGAGAACCACGTGGATGTGAGTGATAAATCCTGCTGTGAAATACTGTTTAAACAGATTTGCTGCATATATAAAGATTTGAGAGGAGTTAAACTTTGTCAGTGAAAACTGGCTATGTCTGTGTTGGAAAAACAGAAGTGTATGCAAAGGCCAGTGAGCCACAAATTAAAAGCATAGTTGCCTACTCTCCCGGAATGTCCGGCAGACTCCTGAATTTTTGGGAGTTCTCCCGGACTCCCGAGAGAGCAGGCAAAACCAGCATCTCCCCGCTGTTGTAAATGGAGGGGGGGGGGGCTAACCGCTGCATCGTGGCCCCGCCCCCTGCTATGATTGGCCATAATTTCCTAATATTGACAGGGGCGGAGCCAAATGGCGCATCCCGCATGGCCACGCCCCCTCGATGGACCACCTCCCGGACAGCTGGTCTCAAAAGTAGATAAGTATGATTAAAAGGAAACATTTTTCTTTAACGCAAATAAATTCATGGACTGACTTTTGTTAATTGCTGGGAAGCAGGTGTGTTCTTTATGTCTGAAATGAAAACCCAAAGATATTTTCCTGAAGACTTGGAAAGGGGTGTTTCTGCAAAGCACAAGTTAGGTGTAGCCAGGTTCTGTACAAAAGCAAAGAGCAAGAGACTTTAAAGAGAAAAGTTTATTGAGAATTTTGTCAGTGTAAAGTGGATGTTTCTATGTTGGAACAATAGAAGAGAGCAAATGTGTTTGCAAAACCATTGAGCAGCAGTTTAAAAAAGAAACGTTTATTGAGACATGCTGGGTGTTGTAGTGCCACACATCCTAAGTCAAGTGAAATGGTTCCTCTATAAAGAAACTGCGTCATCTATGTGAAGATAAGTTGGCTGCTTTTCAAGCTACATTGCGCAAAATAAAGCAAGATATTACTGTTTGCAAATCAGAAAGATTGCATACAAGTGTACCAAATTCTCAAGGTAGAGAGAGAAAATATACAGAGACAGGCACCCAGCTATATTCTGCACTTTTCCTACATCAGGAACTAACATGGGAGATATAGTTAAAGCATTGGTAAAGGCTCCTACAGCTCAGCAGAAAGTTAGCAGGGTACAGGAGGCAGCTATAGCAACTCAGCAGGCAGATATTGTTGCTCAGCATTAAGATACCCGGGTGAGGCTACTAGCTATTGAGGAGTCCCAGAGGTGAAAATTGGCAGCTATTGAGGAGTTCCAGAGAGAACATCACCAAGACCAGCAAGACCTAAAAGAGGTGGTGCAGTCTTTTGCGGAAAATTAATAATATGATTCAAAAGGTATCGCAGACCATGAATATTACCAACTTTCCTCTGCAACAGTTAAATGGGCTGAAAAGTCAGCCACGCCAGGAAGCTGAGTTCCTGTCCTCTATTGCTTCACTAAAAGTGGTGCAAACCAAGTGTGTTGCCGTGAAAGAGATGATGAGTACACCCCGCCAGCTTCTGGTTCCTCAAGAGCGACCTATAGTGCATTTTGGTTAGACTGTTTCAGGGAAAAAGGGTGCTGAGCAGTGGAGTGAACTGAAATGTACAGAGACTCTAGGCTCAGAACCTGGAAATTGGCCAGTTATGCCAAGAAGGTTCCGGCCTCATAAGAAAAGTGATAAATATGTGATTACCTGTTTTAGATATGGTGGCATAAGCCATATTGCTGCTAATTGTTCAAGTACCTTTGAATCTATGCAATGTAATAATGCTTACGTACATCGCAGAATGTCCTTATATACCCAGATAGCTTGTACTATAGACCCTACAGGCTGAGCCCGACAAAGTAATATGTTAAATCACCCTAGAAGGTAACAAGGTAAAGGTTTTGCTAGATTCTAGCAGTATGATTTCTCTTGTAAAAGCATAGTTGGTGAAATCCTTACAATGTCTAGAGAAAACTGTTGACGTAACCTGCATACATGGGGATACACAGCATTATGATGCTGCTGAGGTATAAGTAGAAACATAATGCTTCATATGGTAGTCACTGTGGGTTTAGTTCCTTGTTTGAAGTTTGATATGTTATTGGGGAAAGATTGTTCCCACTTCTGGAATCCTTAACCCACAATCTAGCCATAATAACTCCGAAAAAACGGAGTAATAAAATATAAATAAAAAATAATATATTAATAAAAAATGCATAATAATATTCATAAACTAGCTTCATACATATAAATATATCAAGCAACATATCCAATTGATAAACAATGCAATATCCATAGACTACATTACTAGTAAAAATTATAAAACATATTGTAGTGTCTCCCTTTCAATGCATAATAATTCAAACAATGATATGTATGCATTAGTATACAAAATATACAAAGTATACATAAGACAAGTTAACCAAGTATGTGGACCAATTACAACACATAAGGTCCTATAACTTGATAACAAAGATAAACACATGTACGCAAAACATAATACTGATAAAGACCTAAAAATATAATAAAGGGAGTGATTAAAGGAAAGGGGCTATTTCATACATCTCATTTAAACCAGTGGGTATTAGAGTCCCCAATTGGAAAATCCAAAACATTTCCCTCTGGGAAAGTTTTCCTTGTAAATCATCTCCCCTTGATTTAAGTGATACTTTCTCCAGGGCCATAAATTTGAGATGTTTGGGATCACTACTATGTTTAGATACAAAATGCCTGGACACCGAATGACTCTGCACCCCATTCTTAATATTTCGTAGGGAATTTTTAGACCAAGATGACTCTATTACACTAGATCACAAAAAATTCATTTGTGACCTCATTCGTTTTGTTCTGTCTCATAATTATTTTAGTTTTCTGGATACCTTCTACCTTCAGACCTGGGGAACGGCCATGGGTACCACCTTTGCACCCAGCTTCGCCAACCTGCACATGGGAAGCTGGGAGTCCAAATATATTTACCAACCTAATCCATTTACAGATAAGATCAAATTATATAAACGCTACATTGATGACATTCTGATCATTTGGAATGGCACCTGTGAAGTTTTTGAGGATTTTTTGCAGTACATTGGAAATAATGAATATAACCTTAAGTTCACCGCCAACATCAATAAGACGCAGGTTGAATACATTGATCTTATTTTCACATCTAATGGTACTGAAGTTATTACAAGAAATTTCATAAAACATGTGGATACTAACAGCTATCCACACTATGGTAGTTGTCATCAAAAAAGATGGAAAGATAATATTCCCTTTTCCCAGTTCAACAGGTTAAAAAGAAACTGTAGTCAGAATTCTGATTTTGAGGAACAACTTGATGTTTACTTGGGCCGCTTTGAAGAAAGGGAATATCCACATCAATTACTTAATGAAGCTAGGAACAAAATTATGAACAGGGATCATGGGGAAATATTAAAATATACAGAGAAATTCGATAAGAAGGATATGGTCCCCTTTATCACAGAATACAGCAGTGGTGAGAATCGGATAAAAACAACACTCAATAGACATTGGGGTATTCTATTAAGAGATCCGGTCTTGTCCCAAATCCTTCCGGCTAAACCATCTTTAATATTTCGAAAAAATCGTAACTTAAAGGATTTAATTTCTCCCAGTCTGCTCCTTAAGGACATCCCTCCATCAAAACCTCCAGGTCTGTTAACGAATAATATAGGCTCAGTAAAATGTACCCATTGCAATGTTTGTCGATACATGAATACAACGAAAACTGTTTTTTCTAATTTTGATAACAGTAGACAATTTAATGTGAAGCAAAGAATTGACTGTTTAACAACATCAGTCATTTATATGTTAGAGTGTTCATGTAACTTAAAGTATGTGGGCAAAACGAAACGCCCACTAAAATTGAGGATCCAGGAACACATCCGAAATATTAAGAATGGGGTGCAGAGTGATTCGGTGTCCAGGCATTTTGTATCTAAACATAGTAGTGATCCCAAACATCTCAAATTATGGCCCTGGAGAAAGTATCACTTAAATCAAGGGGAGGTGATTTACAACAAAAACTTTCCCAGAGGGAAATGTTTTGGATTTTCCAATTGGGGACTCTAATACCCACTGGTTTAAATGAGATGTATGAAATAGCCCCTTTCCTTTAATCACTCCGTTTATTATATTTTTAGGTCTTTACCAGTATTATGTTTTGCGTACATGTGTTTATCTTTGTTATCAAGTTATAGGACCTTATGTGTTGTAATTGGTCCACATACTTGGTTAACTTGTCTTATGTATACTTTGTATATTTTATATACTAATGCGTACATATCATTGTTTGAATTATTATGCATTGGAAGGGAGACACTACAATATGTTTTATAATTTTTACTAGAAATGTAGTCTATGGATATTGCATTGTTTATCAATTGGATATGTTGCTTGATATATTTATATGTATGAAGCTAGTTTATGAATATTATTATGCATTTTTTATTAATATATTATTTTTTATTTATATTTTATTACTCCGTTTTTTCGGAGTTATTATGGCTAGATTGTGGGTTAAGGATTGGGCTCTAAGTCTATTTCTTAATTGGATCTCAATAGAGCTCGTACTTTACAATTGCAGAGCAAACTCTTAATTCCGTTTTGACCGTGAGTGTGTTTATCAATAAAGTTCTTCTCGCGCTTGCGCGATACATGTTGGTTCTGTGCATGCGCCAATATGGCGCGGCCGTCCGGTTAAAAGCTGATGTTTCTGACTGACTCGCCCTACTTGTTTTTCTATATATATATATATATATATATATATATATATATATATATATATATATATATTAGTATAGATAGATAGATAGATATATTCCATGAAGAGTGATCACATGATCAGCGTCTTTGCGTGGAGCGATGCTGAAACCACCAATACTGCTGATTTTCTGACACGTTACATTCTGAAGAGGGCAGACTCTCTCAAGGATATCGCTGCTATGGAAAGCTTATATATATATATATATATATGTATATATATATGGACCAATCAATGTCCTAATTTCATATAATCACATCTAACATATCTATTTTGATTTCAATTTCTAGGTAATATATATGAATATTAAAATAAAGAAGCAGTTATTATAATACCAAAGCACAGAGACTCTTTTTATATTTATTTATTTATTTATTTCAATGGTTCAAGATGTCAAATGATATTTAAAGGCACCTATACCAATAAATACAGTATTCAAAATGATATGATGAAAACTTACCATCTATTAAACTAGTAATATATATTGTTATGATAATCATATATAATACTCTATACTCAAAATAAATTATTAGGAAAATATTTAATAAATTATAAATATATCTCATGGTGAATAAATTGTGTGCAATCCTTCTCGATCGTCTACAAATATATAAGGATCACTCAAAAAAGATTATTAGACTTCAATGATTCAGACTTCAATGATTCATTGAGACCTACTGGATGTAGGGTGTGCATCCTAAAATTTCAGAGGGCCTCACTATAGCATTATCACTTAAATCTATCTCCCCCACAATTAGTATAGCCTATTGATTCTATGCTTGTTAGCCATAAACCTTCTAGATTTCCACTATACTTATGATATTTTTTTTTCATCCACTATATTAGCTGGAGATGCAGATACTGATGAGGAAGAGGACTCCATAGTGAAGGACACCCATAAAGGTACAGCTGCACAAGAGCAGCCCCACGATGGGGTAGTGGGCATCCTTCAACTCTGCACATGTTTTATGATCAGATGTATGCTAGAAACACAAATTTGGAAAACAACATGGAGCAAATCAACACAACCTTCACCCTTATCCTTTCCACTTTTCAAAACATTTAGAGTACTTTGAACCACCTCACCAACCTTGTTGCCCAGTATGTCACCAATATACCTCTTTCCCCATGCCACATGTTTCCACTCCTTCCCCTATGCCACATGACTCCACTCCTTATCCTATACCACATGACTCCACTCCTTACCCTATGCCACATGAATCCACTCCTTAACCTAAGCCACATTGTTCCTCTAAGGCCTCTATGCCATATTTCTCCCTTCATGCCCCTATGCCATATTTCTACCCTCAGACCCCTATGTCACATTTCACAACTCAGGACCCTATGCCACCAAGTTACTTTTATATCCTCCGCAAAGTTTCTCTCATTATCCACCTCAAGATTACCCTTATTTTCTGTCCCGAGGTTTCCCTTCTGCCCCACTGCCATCTATGCCACACTGCCTACTGCTGACCCACTGCCCTCTGATGCCCCTCCAACACCTGATGCAACATCTGACCCTCAACCACCTGTGCATCAGATTAAAAAAAAATGACAGTACAAAAAATGTTAGCCCAGGGGGCAAACAAGGACGCAATTCTATGTAGTGATGTTTATTTTCCCATGAGGTTGTGTGTGGCAGTTTTTGCTGTTGTTAGTTTCACTTAATACACTTATTGTAAAAAAAAATAGTTTCCTTGCTTATTTGTCCATCTACTTTAAGCATTACATTTGAAGCAAAACCATAAAGAAACTCATAAATAAAGTATGATTAAATCACATGTTCTTTGAAACCAGAATAGTATTGGGAATCTGGAGGACGTCATCCTCCCCCTGGCCAGCAACCTCTGTCTTGTCCACCCATGAAACCTGACTCCAGATGGCAATATTATAGCCACACACAGAGCAATTATGTTGCTTACAATATTGGGCACATACATAAGAGCTCCACTAGACCGGTCAAGGCAGAGGAATCTGGCGTTTAAAAGCACAAAATTCCAGTCTATAACCTATCTGGTGAATGTATCTGCTGAATTATAAGTGACTTCTTGCTTTGTTTGTGGATTCAAAATGGGAGTAAGGAGTCAAGGCCGGAAAGGGTATGCATTGTCCCTTATAAATAAGCTAAAGATTTAAACAATTAGGGGCATCTTTTTACATGATATTGCGCTACTGTAATACTACAATATTTGAAAATTAATTCTACAAGTAGATTATAATGCAAAGAGTGCAAATATTTTGCAAAGGTGATACACCTATCATTTATTACAACAATGTACACCAATGTATTTAGGACAACAAAAGGCGACTTGTAAATAATGATATGATAGAAAAGAATAATTAATAGCTGCATGTCACCATGTGGCCTTACTCCTCGCCCGCAGCACAACCTTCTGCACACAATTGAAGTTGGCTTGGGACATTCCTGTCGTGTCACCCACTGTGGTCTGGAAAGATCCAGAAGCACAGAAGTGCAATACTTCCAAGAGTTTGGTCAGCGGCGGTATTGCTGTCTGTATTTTGTGCAAAGGCTCTAGGTCACTCTGCACAATGCACAGGATGTCGATGAGGTGAAAGCTGATAGCGACAGACCACCTCAGCATCAGACATCCAAAGAGGTTGGCATGGGGCCTGAAGACATGCTCCATGTGTTAGCGACAGTGTACCAGTTACTTGGAGATGATAAAACCCCTCAGATTCTGGGCTTCAAACATGCCCATGCCTGGCTATATGTGAGAAAGATTACTGGATTAAAATAAAATAAAAACTAATACTTTGCAGATTTTAGAGTCTCCTTGCACATTATAGGTTAGAGACATACTTGCTACTAGCATGGATCGATTCATGTTACTCACAAAGTTTCAGAAAAATAACCCCCCAAAAAAGCATGACATAAAAAAGAAAGAGAACCGCATTACAAATGAATGCTACTATTCACAATGCATATGTGTCCTACCAAGTAGGAACTAGACAACACGCATATAACATTTTACATTAGACAATAGCATTTTTTAATGTTTCAAAATACTATGTTGCAAATGTATGACAATAATTTGAAAGGGTGAAACAATTTCAAGCACATGCTTAAAGTTTGCACTGCTTTTAAAATATTAAAGAATGCACCTAACTCTTTAGTATATGAATGCACATAAATGACAACTAACGCATTATATATTATGAAATGGCACTATAGTAATCTCCCTCTATTGGTCTTATGTAGTGAAGTATAATGCAATGAGTAGTGTCAGTTGAGCAGATGAATAGTCAATTCTCCCATTAGATGACCAGGGGCCTGATTCATTAAGGATCTTAACTTGAGAAACTTCTTATTTCAGTCTCCTGGACAAAATCATGTTACAATGCAAGGGGTGCAAATTAGTATTCTGTTTTGCACATAAGTTAAATACCGCCTGTTTTTTCATGTAGCACACAAATATCAACTTTAAATTTCAGTGTACAAATAAGCTATCAAGTATTTGTGTGCTACATGAAAAAACAGTCAGTATTTAACTTATGTGCAAAACAGAATACTACTTTGCACCCCTTGCATTGTAACATTATTTTGTCCAGGAGACTGAAATAAGAAATTTCTCAAGTTAAGATCCTTAATGAATCAGGCCCCAGGTTGTGAATGCTATGGTTGGCCATCACTATCATCCATCAGTTACACTTGACCTTGACCATTTCCAAACCTTACATCTGAAAAGCAGTGTACTTCTATATACGCTGGAGCTTGAATTGCTTGTATCTGCTTGGGAAAGCCTTTACTGTACATTGACTATGGCATATGCCCCTTCCCTCCCTGTTCTGCCCCTGAAATCGTAGCCTGTCCCAAGAGTCCTTTGCGCCTTCGAAGATGAATTGGACGTTACATTTGTTAATGAATCAGGCCCCTTGTCTTTTCTAGAGTGATTTCTATTAAGGATTTCAGGTCAGTCTTAGATGCTCAGTTGTATTGCTTTTATCTCACTTACTGTGGATTATCTGCATTTGCTGCTTGGCATCAGTCAGTTAACTGATGTGGTGATGTCGTGAAACAGGATAAATGAGTTTTATATTGATACCCCATAGACCACTAATACATTTTATTATTGCTCCAGTCATATACTGTGCTATCTATTTTCTACTTTATTGAATATTAGGCTAGAATACCAAGTAATGTTCTTTCCTTTTGTCATTTGTTTCTCATTTACCTAATAGCTAACATGTCTGGAAATGAAGGGGGAATTTTAGTAAAAAGCATTTTTTGTTGCCTTGCAGATCATCACATATCCAAGAAAAGTAAGAAACTACCACAGCAGGTTCCATTGGTTTGGCTGTGAACTCCTTTTCATATGGGAAATTACATAAGTGTTTGAGCTATTTAAACTATATATAGATAAAGAAGACATACTTTATTAAAAGTAGTGCACTGACAGCCAATTCATTTATGTATCTTATCAACATTTAATTTATTTATTTATTGATAAATAAATGATCTATATTGGATTGTAGCTCCCATTCGATATATTATTGATTAAATTTGTGGCATCACTGAGTGGTGTCACTAATCCCTAATGAATTGGTAGGCTCCATTCTAAAAATTATTTGTTCACCCCTCCTCCCAAAATATCACTGCTTAAAGAGTAAACTAAGATTACAGAGCTCCCTGTTTCATGATTCTCTGTCATTTGGAAAACTCGTGTCCATGGTGTACTGCAATGCATACTATCCTTCAGATCGGTACACTGGTCACTGACTGGTGATAGCAAAGCTGATAGACTATCACCTCACCTCTGCTGTTATTGCTTCATAGCCATGATATTTCCAAGAACCTACAGTGAGTGAGGCTTGCTACAAATGTATCTATGCCACTTGTCTATGACTTGGAGGTCCCATTGTTAATCAGGGCTATTCATGTGAGGCTTGGGGAGGATATTGTATGGGTAAATCTCAGTGGGTCCAGCAAAGGGGTGGTTTAAGCAAACAGTAGTCACTGGAAAGGAGAATCTCTGTGCAGGTTATGGCTGACGATTGAGTAGTGATCTTTTTGGGAATATAAATGCTGCCAATTGGGGTTTATGTACAAGTAATATATAGCTGGCAACTGGTGGTAATCTCTTTGTGGCTAGTAATGGGAGTATATCTGTGCCTTGTGTGGCTGGCAATTGGAGTGTGCCAGTGCACTGTGAATACAGTTATGTGGTTGCCTCTTCCATCGTGAGTGTGACTTTAAAAGTGTGTTTGGTCAAAATATAGTTTTATTTTTATCTCCCAGCATTTGGAATCTGGTAACCTTGGTACAGATTAAATAATGAACCCACTGTAAACTCCATAACTATTTGCTGAACTAGTGCTACAACAGCCCATTCTTCTCTGATGAATATTGTGCAGATGCCCTTTAATTGATACAGACAGAGGCTGTTTGGTGTAGTTATATTTCTCAAATAGCATATATATTACTACCCACGTTTACCATGGAAGAAGCTATATTGCTCAACTATACCTTTGTATGCACTTTTTCAAGTGGTTTGATAAAATGTAACCATTGACAGAAGTCGTCTTCTAACAATACAGCAAAATGTGAAGTGGAGTGGAGTGGATTAAAATGGTTCACTCATCAAATCAGTAATTCATGTTTTACTTCATATATTCTATTTTCATTACTTAATTCAACAGAAAAGAGAAGAAAATGACAGGCAATTATATATCTTTAATAAAACCTTTTTCACATTTTATACATTTTATCTGCATTAAAATCTTAACAAACACTATGCAACATCTAAATTGGTAGAAAAAAAAGAGAACAGAGAAAGTTAATTTCAACAATGTTGCTTTTGAACAAATAGTTGATTCAGTACTTTAAAGTATAACATATGAAAAAGTTGATTACATTGCAATATCTACAGCCCCCTTTTCCCGACATCCTTATTAAAAGCCTTATTATGAAAGCTACACTTACACTCACTGTTTTTTTCTAGGTTTAAATTTAATAAAACATAATGAAAAGTACGTTGGAGGATGTCTACCTTTCTACCTAACTATTACTCATTATTTTTTTTGGACCACTATAATAAAAGGAGATATTTACATAAATGGTGCTAGAAGATGATGACTACTTCATTTCTTGGGTACAATAGAAATTGGAAAAATCTGAACACAGAACTCAGCCAAAACCCAAGTTCAATAATTAGCCCAGCTTCTTCCCATATGTAAAAACATCAGGCAACATGGTGCACACCCTAACTTTTCAACCATATCCATACACTCTCTAAAGAGTGCTTAATCACAGGTAAAATTAGAGCCAACATGTAGACCAATCTTACTGTTAACTTTCCAGTTTGACCACAAAAATTAATTGCCACTTGGGCTGAGTATTTGGATCACTTCTGGTACATCTGATCATCTCTTGACCAAATCACCAACATTCCTAATTATGATCTAATCAATTTTGATCAGAATATTTTCAGGCGTTCCACTCATGATGGAGCCAGTCATGTAACAATATTGGGCTTACTGGCAGATGTTGGTGGTGATCTGCGTTTGTGGCTTGTCAGGGCTGAAAATAATGACTTAGAAAGTCTACATAAGTAGATTTTTTTTCTACCAGTTTGATCTTCTTTTGAAGATGAACAAATAATGTTTCAACTATACAAGACTATGCAACCGCTATGGGCTTAACTGTATAGAGTTTTCAGACACAAAAAAAATGTAGGTCCAAAAATGGCTACAAACTGATTTCTTCAGGCATCTTCGAGTCAATATTTATACATATAGTTCATAACCATATATTAATGGTAACAATATTATAGTATCTTACTGCAGTGTTGTACAACTATAGAGGTAGCTTGACAAATTTTGGGACCCTTCCAACTTTGGCTACGGGGCCAGTGTATTTCTAGTTATTTCCCTAGAATAAAAACAACTGAAAAACTCACTAAGCTCTGATAGCTATTCATCTTAAGGATGTATGCGAAATTGCTGGGATTTATGTAATCTGTAATTTGTATTATTACAGATGTGACATCAGCACAGAAAAAATAGCCAAGACATCTCATTGTCCTAAAATCATCTTCAGATGTAGAAAGACTTTGAGGAAGGTGGACATTTTTAAGTAGAGAAACGCGCTGCAGCAGTCGTTGTCCAAATCAAACAGATCGATTTATATATAGTACTATATACTTGTTTCTAAAGAAAGGTTCTCATAAATGTTCTACAGGTGATTAGACGGAAACAGCATCTTTGATATCCCGAGGAAAGTTGAAAATTTTGCCAGCAGTGATCACCAACATTTCTTACCGCCAGTCAATGACAGTCATAGCTACAATACATGAATGAATCATTAGTCATGTGATGAATACAATTTCTACTGCAATGGAATCACATCATTCACTTTTGACCTTAAATTTAGCTGTACGTAAGGTGAGTAAAGACATTACACTTTATATATTATATTATACTGCTATATATTAAGTATATTAATTATGTGAAAATATAAACATTATGTGAAAATAATCACCAATGTGTTATGCATTTTTACTTCTCCTTTTTATTAGAAAACAGAGTTTTGATTACATAAGCCGCTTATTGCCTTGACTTTTGTTTAGAGCTCTTTCTATGAAAATTAGTAACTATTGAAGTTAAAGATCTTTACAACAAAGTACTACTACTACTACTACTAATAATAATAATAATAGTAATCCATATGTACTTTGCTTTAACTAAAGAAACATATGATCATACAACATTCTAGCATGAAACCTCACTGGTGGCTAATTTCTGCAATACAATTTAAAATCACTGTTCTAAAGGATGATTTTTTTATATGCTCAGATTGGTATACGTGTTCTAATCACATCTAATCAGAATTACAGAAATGTTTGGAAACTTTTAAATGAGATGTCCCTGGCTTACACAGTAAAGGATACCATAAAATGTGTGCATTATTCATATTTATAAGTTAATATACTATAGCTTGTAGGAGAATACAGTTGCTATCTATTTACCTGCACTTTGAATAAAAGTAAAAACAACAATATCATCCTTAAAGCTATGTTCAAACATACTTGTAAATTATTTGAAAATGTAATACAGATTCCCTTATTGGATACCGCCAGCAGAACTGACGTCTTGGTGTTAAATTCTTCAAGTGAAGATTGACAACATCAAATTACAGCCTTGTATACATATAACAGAGTAAATAAGATCTTAGTTCTAAGCTTCTAAATGGAAGCAAAATACAAGTATTGTATTCAATTCACCAAATGAACATGTGGAGTAAATAATGTTTCCGCTCATTCTTCTTCACTCCTTCACAAAACAAATATGGGAATAATAATATTATTATTCCTTATTAAAAAATAAAACTCAGTTGTGACAAACTGTAGACTGTGAGCATTAACAAAACACCCTGAAACCTAACTAGAATATTTTGCTTAACAAAATAAATCACCTAGTTTGTGACAGGGGTGGTTTACATTTCAACATTTGTTTAAATAACATAATTAATACTGAAAAATAAGTACAAAGTACAAATGTATTAAATTGTTGTTACACAAAATAAAGTGACTCTAGATCCCAAGCAAAGATAAATGATGCAACTTGTGTTGAATTTGTAAACAATGACAAATCACATTGAAGGGCATTAATATAAAATGGTTTAAAGTTATCTGTGCAAAAAAAGGGCTGGAAGATATACCAACCAACAAAACAATAAACCAAACAAGCAAACAAACAAACAAACAATTAACTAGATGTTGATTTCATTTTATAAACTTTCAATAAAAATTATAGTTATAGCCAATTGCTATGGTACATAGTGCCTTTTTTGCACTTTCCTATCTACTAACTTTCATATATGTCCCTCTATATCTCAGAGTACCTCTGTACCCCCTAATTCAAATCCCATGTGAAAGTGATCTGGTATTTAGTTCTGATAACACTGTGTAGTATAAAAGTGATAATGATAATATAGCAGTTTGACCTCATGGGATGTTTTCCACTGGATCTCCGGAACTGGTCTCAGAACCTCTTTTAGTGAACAAGCAGCAGGTTCCGTGTTTCAGAATCCTGGAGACTTGATCCTTTAGTTTGTTTGTTCTGTGAATCAGGTACATGGAATGTAAAGTTGGAAAAGAAATCCAACTAATAAAAAGCCACACAATGTCCACGTGATAGTAATAATTCAATACTACTATGTTGGTCCCAATACGTAATATAAAACAAATAAGACAAAATGTCATGAATTTTATGGCTTTAAAATAAGTATCCAGATTGGTTGTTACATTATTGTTACTTCTCATTTTCTTCATGTGAAGACACAGAGAGGTAATTAGAAGAACTGACGATGTGCAATATATAAGGAAAGGCACCGTGTTCCCCATTGATATAAAAATGTATATATGTATTATCGGAGGGATCTGAGTGCTATTGACTGTTATATTCTGCACTAGAATACTGGAAGTTATTTTTTCATCAATCCAACAAAACATTGAAATGAAAAAGATGGACACTAGCACTGAAGCGATAATCAGATGGACGACCCTCCGTGATATCATTATCTTGAGACGCAAGAATAAGGCATTGTGGAAGTTTGCAATTTTAAAGCAGAAGACAACAGAGAACAGAGTTGTTAACCAGATATCAGACAAGTTGGATGAATGCAGAACCAAGTATATAAAGACTTCTGCGTATGGATGCAGCAGATTTTGCAAGAAAACAGCCGAACACACATTTAAAACTGACATAAAGTGAAAACAGAGCCTTGTGATCCCGATAGACATGAGAATTTGATCAACATCAGTCACAGATCTTCCTTTAAGCCAATCAATGACATTGACAACTATGATAAAGGAGTGAGCTATTAATCCAGCAATAAAGGTAATCACTGCAGCAACAAGACTTGGGTATTGTATGTTATGTTCTCTCTCCATAGAACCAGTCATCTCTACAGTGATCTGTCTCTGATAGAAAATGTATATTGCTATTTTGCAGAACAATCTGGCATTTTATACATTGTAGAATTTGACTATGTAATGCAAATAATAATGCAAAAATATCGCATCTGGCAAATTTTACCTCATTGGCACCTGGAATAATTTTGCATATAGTCAACACTTTCACCACAATGTTCTGTACTGTTCATTTATTCTGAACTTTTTTGCATCAGCCTGTTCCTTCAATCTTGCAGGAGGTCATTTAGGCAGTGTAAAATTCCAATTGGTGGTGCTGTTCACCTTGATTTGGATAATAGTGACACTCTGTGTTTTGAATTAGATCTACCCTACAGCTGCAGGGCTGTGAAGTGGTGGATAATAAAATAACTCCCATGCCCTTGGGAGGGTTCTTTCCGATTCCCCCTAAAGTAGTGTGGGGCCATTAAAATCCTTACTATACAACATCCATGAAAGGTGATTTGTTCCCGTTCAAACTGTATGTTCAGTCAAAGAGGTACTATACAACCTCCAGACCTATGGAGAAGCATCTTATTGGCCTCTCCGGTGTACTATTTAACCCCATACCTTTGCAATGTCTTCCTATTCCACATTTTGGCAGTGGTACATGTAGTTGCTAAGAGATGGCAATTCTACAAACTCCATTGCTCTTAATCATACCAGCCAAACCAAGGGCTAGTTTGTGTGGGGCTATGATTCGAAAGCTACAGATGTTTATTACCATTAGGGTTCCTGTGCCCACAGAATAAGTGCCCATTGGTTAATGGACTCTTTTCTAGCAAACCTGGGTGGACTATCATGATAATCATTTTCCCAATAACAGTGACCAGCCCCAGCACTGTTCTGTTTCTGCCCGTTCTTTCATCCATGCTGTTTACACTGCATTTAAAACAGTCCATCTTGGTTATTTTAGAATTTGGGTGACACCTCTCTAAACACTTTTCACTTCTCAACTGGTCTGTCTCAATATATTAATTGTAATAATCTAAAAACATAGTATACCATTTGCACTGAACTTCTGATAATTCTGCATTATAACCCAAATGAGTCTATACCTATATTATGTTATAAAATACCAAATATTGAATATTTTTAGGAAGATGCTACTTCATATATAAATTTATTATTAGATGCAGGAGAAAATAGAGAAGAACAGTGATCATCATGATATAGTGCACTGTTGGAAATCTAATATCATATAATCACTTAAAATTCAATCAGTTTATTTCTGCAAAATGTAGGTAGTAAATTAAAGGGAAATATACAAGAGAGTTAAGAGTGTATGAGTAGCAATAAGTGATTAAAATGTGTTTGGTTGGAGGTTTGCCTCATTATTGGTAACCGACATTAATAATTGCTTGATAAATTGATTCTGTAGGGTTTTTATCTGAAAAAATATCATATTATAACAAACAACAATCAGTGTTTTTACTGGTTCTACAGAAAGGGTGGTAATCAATATCTCAAATTATTTCTTTCTGAATCATAATTGAATTCATTTCATTAAAGGTTTGTCTCTTTAATAACATTCTTATTTTTCATAAGAATGATTGCCTGCTAAAGATTCACACAACTTGTACATGCATTCGATATACCTCTGCCAGTGGTTGCTGACTTGTGTAAATATCTATTCCCAATAAAGAAACTATTTAAACAAGCAGCATTCTGTGTCTGATTTTTTTCTACACAGAAGAAAGTAACTGATTCTTCATATCCTTACCCTACAAATCGTAGCTGTATTTTATATAAGGGCTAACCATTTAACAAATAGTTTAAATATTCAAATTGATTTATCTTTTATTGTTACACTTCAGCCAATGGTTGCTGTCTAAATCCACTTAACAGTATTATTTCCCAATAAATGTATCTTCCTGTTATGATTTTAATAAATTGTGATCCTCGATAACACAATTCACACTAATGCACCCTCACAACTATCTAAATCTCCACTCTGAGCCATACTCGCTCCTCTTGTTTCAGCTGTGCCCTCTTCCCTTTAGAATGTAAGCTCTCTAATGAGCAGGGTCCTCCATACCCTTAATTTTCATGTCTGCATTTATTTTATCTGCCTTGTCTGTTCTTGTTTTACGTATGTCCTGTTTTGTGTATGTCCACGTCTTCCCTACTGTACGGCACTGCGGAGCAGTGTGGCGCCTTACAAATCTACGATAATAATAATAAAGTGTATTTTCCAGTAGTCAATAATTTTTAAGCCAGAAGCATCTATATCTTATGTAAGAATTCATCCATTCTAGAAAATTGATTGCAATATTGTATCTAATAGCATATAATCTTTTAATATACGCATATAAAGCAAAATTTCATAACACATACACATACACTTCACAATAAGGCATTTATAGTTGATATACCACAAATCATTCACACATGGGAATATATTAAATATTGAATACTATTACCCCATATAAAGCCTTTTATAGTTTCTATATTAGAAATTAGATATGGTTATTTAGAGTGTTATATCAATAATAGTATTGAGTCACCTATTATATCAATAATGGATTAAATCACCTATTAAAATATTGATTTGTACAAAACTAAAATCATGAATAATTATGATGTATAATATTAAGTCTTGAAATAAATTCTGCTACAGGAACTAATTTATCATTAAATCTATTAAATTTTCTTAAAATTATTGGAAACAAGTATTCATTTAGTAAAGAATTTCTTAAACAATTATTAGAAGTTTACTACAGCACCTCTTCTTTACTCCTTCTTACGCAATTAACTAGAATATTATTTTCCAAATAAATTCAATCATCACACCTTTTTGTTTGAATAGTAAATATTTAATTGACTTTAAATGGGACTGATTACTCTGGGCAAGCAAGGATTGGCTGAAAGGATTGTAAAGCATCAAAGTGAAACATGCATTCACACTTGGAGTCCTGAATGCCCGTCCTACTAATATTAAATGATTTTAAAATCATTGTACCAGAATGCGGCACTGATTGTGAGGGTTAGCTTAGAATCAATTGCTCGGTTCCATATTATTTAATACTAGTTTTCAGCAAAGTTTTAGAATGTGCCTCTTACAACGAGGTCAGAGTTTGCTCATCCCACATTTGTTGGGAATCCTAATACCGTTTTTGAACACAGCACTGACCGTGAAGGTCAGTTTAGACACAGCACCTAATAATTTGGTATATAATAACTCATCAAATTATTTTATAAAAACATTTCATGGTATCCCGTGTAATCCACTTTTGAAACAATAAGTGAAAACTAATCAGACTGAGTGTCTTGATTTATAAAAAACATTACTGTATAATGCAATAAAGATACTTCACAGTGTCTGTCTAACTCATTTGGGAAAACAAATGGGAGTTAATACCATGTGTTAGATTAACATGTGACATCCTTTATACAGTGTAAATTTCCTCTTTTATTAGAACTAATTGGAAGCTGCATTTGATGTGTTTCTAACAATCTATAACTGTAATACAATCCCAACAAGGGCAATAAGATATAAGGCATCAGATAATAACAAGCTATCACCACAACACTATGACACTGACTAAAAAAAAAAAAATGAGTGCAGCAATATTAAGAAAGTATTAGCGCTACAAGGATGGCACAGCTTAGATGCTGATAAACTTTAATGATGGTATAGCTTAACTGCTGATTTGAATTGATATGCTTTCGAGTGGCAACCTACCACTATGTGATACTCAGCCAATTGTGTGGAAATATAGATTTTTTACATCTCACACATTTAAACTACACTATATTTAAATATTATTAACTACTGAGAATTCCAACCTTTATAAACGTGTAGAATATTCCCCTTGTATGGAGTTGAGTTCAGTACCTTAATAAGAATCTACAATTTCTTTACTATCTATTTAAAAAAAGAAGACACTAGATAACTAAGATAAATATATACTCTGGCTGAAACTTGAGGGAATGCGAGTATTCAAGTTACATTAATGTACCTCATGGATAAAGGCTCACTCACTAGGAATGTGATCTGAATATTAATAAATAACTTTGTAAAATTAAATACCTTTTATGCAAGTGAATGAGCTTATTCTACTGTATTGGAATATCCAAAACAAATAAATCCATGTAAAAGTAGAACATAATAAGCAATGATTATAACCCTGTACTATATCTAAGCACTATATTTATGTTGTGTATTTATTATTGTTTCAGAATAAATATATAATTAAATTTGGATTTATGCTCCAATACTTCCCAGTAAGTATGTGCATTTTGCTTCAAGACTTTTGCAATGCTAAGACATACTGAAAAATTCAGGGTTTAGAAAAGGGAGAATGACTGCCTAATTGCCAGATTCCACATAATGGCTTGCATTAACCAATTATAATATAGCTGTTTTGAATGACCTGTCTTTGCGCCATTCATCTCAAAACATATCTCACTATGTGGTGTCATGCCAGATAGGCAATCTACATGTAGCTATTAGATTGGCATGAGAAAGCAGAAATCATATTGAAGGAAAACCAAATCAATAATTGTAAATAAACATGTTTATATTGATAGCTGTAACATTGATTAATTCAATTAACTATTTGTTCTATTTCCTACAAGATAGTCTTTATTTCTATTAATACCGACATGAACAGGTATACAATAATAAATGAATGTTGCCCACATTGATTTGAAAAATGAAATAATCGTGTTCCCTGGATAGAAATATTGCCACGTAAATAATTTTTTGGGCTTTTCATTTTTTGCCAATGTACGGTACTTTTCCTAATAAAAAACAACTTGGATTATTTTTCTTTTCATTACATAATCCATGAATGTTATATGGGCAATTATCTTGATATAGATCATTAAAGTCTATACCTAGCTTCCTAAGGCACAACAATGACAAGGTTTATTGCCAGCAAGTACTTTCTGTATCCACTACATCTTTACAGTCCTACTGCTGGCTGCTAGGACACCCTCTCTCACTGTTGACAGCATGTAAACTCTTCCCCATCACTCATCTAATGTACCTGAGTCTCAAGGAAGCAAATGTTTTCTGATTAAATCTTGTATTAAGTGTCACTAATATGGGGAAAGTAAACAGTATCATGTTACCTTGAAATCAGTATATTTATGTCTATAAAGTTTGTTTATGCGTTTCTGTCGTTTCTCTCCTTAATGTTTCTTAATATTTTCTGTGCAAGCTATATTTTAATTATGTACTGCACATGTCAAATTTCTCCTAGGTATAAGCACACCTAATCAGACTTACAGAAATGTTTGACAATTTACAAATGAGATGTCCCTGGCTTAACCACCAAATTACACCATCAAATTTGTATATTATTTGTTTTTATATGTTAATGTACTGTAATTTGTAGGATAATGCATTTGCTACTTATTTGTATTCACTTGACATAAGTTAAAGAACAGTAGGTGAAATCAGTAATTTTATGACTTTCTGTAGTTTCTCTTATTATTGTTTATTAATATTTTCTCTGCAACCTATATTTTAATTATGTACTGTACATGTCAAATTTCTCCTGGGTATAACCACGTTATTTATGATGCCCAGAGGAGCTCTCTTAAATGGCATGGGGTCTCTGTATCAGATGGCTCTCTGGAGAATTCATCTGTACTTATTTGTTAATTAAAAAGAACTTCTAACCATGCAACATCCTAAAACCTCTCTGGTGTCTAATTTTCAGAATGCAATTTAAAATCACTATACTAAAGGATAGTATTATATGTACACATATTTGCATACCTGTTCTAAGCACATCAGACTTACAGAAATGTTTGAAAATTTACAAATGAGATGTCCCTGGCTTATTTCAAAACTACACCATCAAATTTGTATATTATTTGTTTTTCCATGTCAATATACTGTAATATGTAGGATAATACGTTTGCTATCTATTAGGGATGAGCGGACTCGGATTCTGGCAATCCGAACCCCCCCGAACAGTGCGGATCCGAGACCGATCCGAGCACTGTTCGATTATTCCCGCCGATGGCCAAACTGAAAACGAGGTTGAACGTCAGGATCCCGCCGTCAGATCTCGCGAGATCCGGATTCTTTATATTCCCCGCTTGCCGCCTCCATCTTCACTCGGGCATTGATCAGGGAAGAGGGAGGGTGTGTTAGGTGGTCCTCTGTCCTGCTCTTTCTCGTGCTGTGCTGTGCTGTGTCCTGCTCAGTACAGTGGTGCTGTGTCCTGTGCTCTGTCCTGCTGAGTTCAGTGGTGCTGTGTCCTGTGCTGTGTCCTGCTCAGTCCAGTGGTGCTGTGTCCTGTGCTCTGTCCTGCTGAGTCCAGTGGTGCCGTGTCCTGTGCAATCTATAACTACGTTCACTGTTCCTGCAGTATTAAAAAATAGGTACTGCAATCTCAAACTACGTTCACTGTTCCTGCAGTATTAAAAAATAGGTACTGCAATCTCAAACTACGTTCACTGTTCCTGCTGTACCAAAAAATAGGTACTGTAATCTCAAACTACGTTCACTGTTCCTGATGTGCCAAAAAATAGGTACTGCAATCTCAAACTACG